>NW_028324296.1:0-5824 GCF_980474605.1 Leiobunum rupestre | reverse complement strand
GTTAGGTTAGGTTAGGTTAGGTTAGGTTAGGTTAGGTTAGGTTAGGTTAGGTTAGGTTAGGTTAGGTTAGGTTAGGTTAGGTTAGGTTAGGTTAGGTTAGGTTAGGTTAGGTTAGGTTAGGTTAGGTTAGGTTAGGTTAGGTTAGGTTAGGTTAGGTTAGGTTAGGTTAGGTTAGGTTAGGTTAGGTTAGGTTAGGTTAGGTTAGGTTAGGTTAGGTTAGGTTAGGTTAGGTTAGGTTAGGTTAGGTTAGGTTAGGTTAGGTTAGGTTAGGTTAGGTTAGGTTAGGTTAGGTTAGGTTAGGTTAGGTTAGGTTAGGTTAGGTTAGGTTAGGTTAGGTTAGGTTAGGTTAGGTTAGGTTAGGTTAGGTTAGGTTAGGTTAGGTTAGGTTAGGTTAGGTTAGGTTAGGTTAGGTTAGGTTAGGTTAGGTTAGGTTAGGTTAGGTTAGGTTAGGTTAGGTTAGGTTAGGTTAGGTTAGGTTAGGTTAGGTTAGGTTAGGTTAGGTTAGGTTAGGTTAGGTTAGGTTAGGTTAGGTTAGGTTAGGTTAGGTTAGGTTAGGTTAGGTTAGGTTAGGTTAGGTTAGGTTAGGTTAGGTTAGGTTAGGTTAGGTTAGGTTAGGTTAGGTTAGGTTAGGTTAGGTTAGGTTAGGTTAGGTTAGGTTAGGTTAGGTTAGGTTAGGTTAGGTTAGGTTAGGTTAGGTTAGGTTAGGTTAGGTTAGGTTAGGTTAGGTTAGGTTAGGTTAGGTTAGGTTAGGTTAGGTTAGGTTAGGTTAGGTTAGGTTAGGTTAGGTTAGGTTAGGTTAGGTTAGGTTAGGTTAGGTTAGGTTAGGTTAGGTTAGGTTAGGTTAGGTTAGGTTAGGTTAGGTTAGGTTAGGTTAGGTTAGGTTAGGTTAGGTTAGGTTAGGTTAGGTTAGGTTAGGTTAGGTTAGGTTAGGTTAGGTTAGGTTAGGTTAGGTTAGGTTAGGTTAGGTTAGGTTAGGTTAGGTTAGGTTAGGTTAGGTTAGGTTAGGTTAGGTTAGGTTAGGTTAGGTTAGGTTAGGTTAGGTTAGGTTAGGTTAGGTTAGGTTAGGTTAGGTTAGGTTAGGTTAGGTTAGGTTAGGTTAGGTTAGGTTAGGTTAGGTTAGGTTAGGTTAGGTTAGGTTAGGTTAGGTTAGGTTAGGTTAGGTTAGGTTAGGTTAGGTTAGGTTAGGTTAGGTTAGGTTAGGTTAGGTTAGGTTAGGTTAGGTTAGGTTAGGTTAGGTTAGGTTAGGTTAGGTTAGGTTAGGTTAGGTTAGGTTAGGTTAGGTTAGGTTAGGTTAGGTTAGGTTAGGTTAGGTTAGGTTAGGTTAGGTTAGGTTAGGTTAGGTTAGGTTAGGTTAGGTTAGGTTAGGTTAGGTTAGGTTAGGTTAGGTTAGGTTAGGTTAGGTTAGGTTAGGTTAGGTTAGGTTAGGTTAGGTTAGGTTAGGTTAGGTTAGGTTAGGTTAGGTTAGGTTAGGTTAGGTTAGGTTAGGTTAGGTTAGGTTAGGTTAGGTTAGGTTAGGTTAGGTTAGGTTAGGTTAGGTTAGGTTAGGTTAGGTTAGGTTAGGTTAGGTTAGGTTAGGTTAGGTTAGGTTAGGTTAGGTTAGGTTAGGTTAGGTTAGGTTAGGTTAGGTTAGGTTAGGTTAGGTTAGGTTAGGTTAGGTTAGGTTAGGTTAGGTTAGGTTAGGTTAGGTTAGGTTAGGTTAGGTTAGGTTAGGTTAGGTTAGGTTAGGTTAGGTTAGGTTAGGTTAGGTTAGGTTAGGTTAGGTTAGGTTAGGTTAGGTTAGGTTAGGTTAGGTTAGGTTAGGTTAGGTTAGGTTAGGTTAGGTTAGGTTAGGTTAGGTTAGGTTAGGTTAGGTTAGGTTAGGTTAGGTTAGGTTAGGTTAGGTTAGGTTAGGTTAGGTTAGGTTAGGTTAGGTTAGGTTAGGTTAGGTTAGGTTAGGTTAGGTTAGGTTAGGTTAGGTTAGGTTAGGTTAGGTTAGGTTAGGTTAGGTTAGGTTAGGTTAGGTTAGGTTAGGTTAGGTTAGGTTAGGTTAGGTTAGGTTAGGTTAGGTTAGGTTAGGTTAGGTTAGGTTAGGTTAGGTTAGGTTAGGTTAGGTTAGGTTAGGTTAGGTTAGGTTAGGTTAGGTTAGGTTAGGTTAGGTTAGGTTAGGTTAGGTTAGGTTAGGTTAGGTTAGGTTAGGT
This sequence comes from Leiobunum rupestre, assembly GCF_980474605.1. Classification (NCBI taxonomy): domain Eukaryota; kingdom Metazoa; phylum Arthropoda; class Arachnida; order Opiliones; family Sclerosomatidae; genus Leiobunum; species Leiobunum rupestre. Next base: position 3,647 of record NW_028324296.1, on the reverse strand, counting down.
TAGGTTAGGTTAGGTTAGGTTAGGTTAGGTTAGGTTAGGTTAGGTTAGGTTAGGTTAGGTTAGGTTAGGTTAGGTTAGGTTAGGTTAGGTTAGGTTAGGTTAGGTTAGGTTAGGTTAGGTTAGGTTAGGTTAGGTTAGGTTAGGTTAGGTTAGGTTAGGTTAGGTTAGGTTAGGTTAGGTTAGGTTAGGTTAGGTTAGGTTAGGTTAGGTTAGGTTAGGTTAGGTTAGGTTAGGTTAGGTTAGGTTAGGTTAGGTTAGGTTAGGTTAGGTTAGGTTAGGTTAGGTTAGGTTAGGTTAGGTTAGGTTAGGTTAGGTTAGGTTAGGTTAGGTTAGGTTAGGTTAGGTTAGGTTAGGTTAGGTTAGGTTAGGTTAGGTTAGGTTAGGTTAGGTTAGGTTAGGTTAGGTTAGGTTAGGTTAGGTTAGGTTAGGTTAGGTTAGGTTAGGTTAGGTTAGGTTAGGTTAGGTTAGGTTAGGTTAGGTTAGGTTAGGTTAGGTTAGGTTAGGTTAGGTTAGGTTAGGTTAGGTTAGGTTAGGTTAGGTTAGGTTAGGTTAGGTTAGGTTAGGTTAGGTTAGGTTAGGTTAGGTTAGGTTAGGTTAGGTTAGGTTAGGTTAGGTTAGGTTAGGTTAGGTTAGGTTAGGTTAGGTTAGGTTAGGTTAGGTTAGGTTAGGTTAGGTTAGGTTAGGTTAGGTTAGGTTAGGTTAGGTTAGGTTAGGTTAGGTTAGGTTAGGTTAGGTTAGGTTAGGTTAGGTTAGGTTAGGTTAGGTTAGGTTAGGTTAGGTTAGGTTAGGTTAGGTTAGGTTAGGTTAGGTTAGGTTAGGTTAGGTTAGGTTAGGTTAGGTTAGGTTAGGTTAGGTTAGGTTAGGTTAGGTTAGGTTAGGTTAGGTTAGGTTAGGTTAGGTTAGGTTAGGTTAGGTTAGGTTAGGTTAGGTTAGGTTAGGTTAGGTTAGGTTAGGTTAGGTTAGGTTAGGTTAGGTTAGGTTAGGTTAGGTTAGGTTAGGTTAGGTTAGGTTAGGTTAGGTTAGGTTAGGTTAGGTTAGGTTAGGTTAGGTTAGGTTAGGTTAGGTTAGGTTAGGTTAGGTTAGGTTAGGTTAGGTTAGGTTAGGTTAGGTTAGGTTAGGTTAGGTTAGGTTAGGTTAGGTTAGGTTAGGTTAGGTTAGGTTAGGTTAGGTTAGGTTAGGTTAGGTTAGGTTAGGTTAGGTTAGGTTAGGTTAGGTTAGGTTAGGTTAGGTTAGGTTAGGTTAGGTTAGGTTAGGTTAGGTTAGGTTAGGTTAGGTTAGGTTAGGTTAGGTTAGGTTAGGTTAGGTTAGGTTAGGTTAGGTTAGGTTAGGTTAGGTTAGGTTAGGTTAGGTTAGGTTAGGTTAGGTTAGGTTAGGTTAGGTTAGGTTAGGTTAGGTTAGGTTAGGTTAGGTTAGGTTAGGTTAGGTTAGGTTAGGTTAGGTTAGGTTAGGTTAGGTTAGGTTAGGTTAGGTTAGGTTAGGTTAGGTTAGGTTAGGTTAGGTTAGGTTAGGTTAGGTTAGGTTAGGTTAGGTTAGGTTAGGTTAGGTTAGGTTAGGTTAGGTTAGGTTAGGTTAGGTTAGGTTAGGTTAGGTTAGGTTAGGTTAGGTTAGGTTAGGTTAGGTTAGGTTAGGTTAGGTTAGGTTAGGTTAGGTTAGGTTAGGTTAGGTTAGGTTAGGTTAGGTTAGGTTAGGTTAGGTTAGGTTAGGTTAGGTTAGGTTAGGTTAGGTTAGGTTAGGTTAGGTTAGGTTAGGTTAGGTTAGGTTAGGTTAGGTTAGGTTAGGTTAGGTTAGGTTAGGTTAGGTTAGGTTAGGTTAGGTTAGGTTAGGTTAGGTTAGGTTAGGTTAGGTTAGGTTAGGTTAGGTTAGGTTAGGTTAGGTTAGGTTAGGTTAGGTTAGGTTAGGTTAGGTTAGGTTAGGTTAGGTTAGGTTAGGTTAGGTTAGGTTAGGTTAGGTTAGGTTAGGTTAGGTTAGGTTAGGTTAGGTTAGGTTAGGTTAGGTTAGGTTAGGTTAGGTTAGGTTAGGTTAGGTTAGGTTAGGTTAGGTTAGGTTAGGTTAGGTTAGGTTAGGTTAGGTTAGGTTAGGTTAGGTTAGGTTAGGTTAGGTTAGGTTAGGTTAGGTTAGGTTAGGTTAGGTTAGGTTAGGTTAGGTTAGGTTAGGTTAGGTTAGGTTAGGTTAGGTTAGGTTAGGTTAGGTTAGGTTAGGTTAGGTTAGGTTAGGTTAGGTTAGGTTAGGTTAGGTTAGGTTAGGTTAGGTTAGGTTAGGTTAGGTTAGGTTAGGTTAGGTTAGGTTAGGTTAGGTTAGGTTAGGTTAGGTTAGGTTAGGTTAGGTTAGGTTAGGTTAGGTTAGGTTAGGTTAGGTTAGGTTAGGTTAGGTTAGGTTAGGTTAGGTTAGGTTAGGTTAGGTTAGGTTAGGTTAGGTTAGGTTAGGTTAGGTTAGGTTAGGTTAGGTTAGGTTAGGTTAGGTTAGGTTAGGTTAGGTTAGGTTAGGTTAGGTTAGGTTAGGTTAGGTTAGGTTAGGTTAGGTTAGGTTAGGTTAGGTTAGGTTAGGTTAGGTTAGGTTAGGTTAGGTTAGGTTAGGTTAGGTTAGGTTAGGTTAGGTTAGGTTAGGTTAGGTTAGGTTAGGTTAGGTTAGGTTAGGTTAGGTTAGGTTAGGTTAGGTTAGGTTAGGTTAGGTTAGGTTAGGTTAGGTTAGGTTAGGTTAGGTTAGGTTAGGTTAGGTTAGGTTAGGTTAGGTTAGGTTAGGTTAGGTTAGGTTAGGTTAGGTTAGGTTAGGTTAGGTTAGGTTAGGTTAGGTTAGGTTAGGTTAGGTTAGGTTAGGTTAGGTTAGGTTAGGTTAGGTTAGGTTAGGTTAGGTTAGGTTAGGTTAGGTTAGGTTAGGTTAGGTTAGGTTAGGTTAGGTTAGGTTAGGTTAGGTTAGGTTAGGTTAGGTTAGGTTAGGTTAGGTTAGGTTAGGTTAGGTTAGGTTAGGTTAGGTTAGGTTAGGTTAGGTTAGGTTAGGTTAGGTTAGGTTAGGTTAGGTTAGGTTAGGTTAGGTTAGGTTAGGTTAGGTTAGGTTAGGTTAGGTTAGGTTAGGTTAGGTTAGGTTAGGTTAGGTTAGGTTAGGTTAGGTTAGGTTAGGTTAGGTTAGGTTAGGTTAGGTTAGGTTAGGTTAGGTTAGGTTAGGTTAGGTTAGGTTAGGTTAGGTTAGGTTAGGTTAGGTTAGGTTAGGTTAGGTTAGGTTAGGTTAGGTTAGGTTAGGTTAGGTTAGGTTAGGTTAGGTTAGGTTAGGTTAGGTTAGGTTAGGTTAGGTTAGGTTAGGTTAGGTTAGGTTAGGTTAGGTTAGGTTAGGTTAGGTTAGGTTAGGTTAGGTTAGGTTAGGTTAGGTTAGGTTAGGTTAGGTTAGGTTAGGTTAGGTTAGGTTAGGTTAGGTTAGGTTAGGTTAGGTTAGGTTAGGTTAGGTTAGGTTAGGTTAGGTTAGGTTAGGTTAGGTTAGGTTAGGTTAGGTTAGGTTAGGTTAGGTTAGGTTAGGTTAGGTTAGGTTAGGTTAGGTTAGGTTAGGTTAGGTTAGGTTAGGTTAGGTTAGGTTAGGTTAGGTTAGGTTAGGTTAGGTTAGGTTAGGTTAGGTTGGGTTAGGTTAGCAATACGTAACTGAACGAAGTACAGTAAAAAACA
>NW_028324295.1:5000-6721 GCF_980474605.1 Leiobunum rupestre | reverse complement strand
ATTTTGTTATGTCCTGTACTTCGTTCAGTTACGTATTGCTGTTATTGAAATTAAGAGCTCTCGAGAACATATAGAAACATTATTTAAATCACTAATATATTGAATATTTACCAAATTTTAGATTACTGAACTCACGTATTTTTTCAGTGTTCTGTAATTCAACGGAAACATTTTACAAACTAAATATATCAAAAAACTGTATTTAACATAAATATACCAAAATTTATTGTGTTTTTTTGGTACACGAAATTTTTAAATTGATCCAATGTAGTCGAATTTATCTAAATAAATTTATATTTTGTTAGTTTTGTTATTTTGATTAGCAATTATTTACAAATAATTTGAAATTACCTCAATTTACCCGACGTACCAATTCACCCAAAAATACCTAAAGTTTACCAATTTACATAATTTTATTAAATTTGAATTGTTTGGAAATTTCTTTTTTTATAGGGGGGACCCTTGAAATATGTGATTTTCCCATGTTAAATCACATAGAGCAATTTTGATTTGGTATTGTCAAAAACAGATAATCAAAATTTTACCATTGAAAATAACATGGGATTCTCACCGATTGCAAGGGTCCCCCCTTTGAAAAATATAATATAAATTCAATAATGTTTGAAAATGCTAAAATTACAAAATTGTTTATAAATAATTGCCAAAACAAATTGGTGAACTTTTGGTCAATTTTAACAAAATGGGTTGGTTACACTTCCTTGTCAGTGAAACGTTTATATATTCTACTCTATTTTAAAAAATAAAATTTCTTTTCACTCTATTAGTGAGCACACACTTCGCTTTCTTCCATGAACTTAAAATAAATTAACGTATAAAAAACGTGCATTTTTTTTAGAAATAATACGAATAATGTCAAATGAAATTTCGTTTTGAACAAAATTTAAGTGTTTATCTATCTAATAGAGTGGGGTATATGGCTTTGCATCGATTAGTGCTTTTTTGGACTTCTTGTATGTGAAGGTTGTTTGGGCTTAGGTATTTTGATTAGTTTAGTAGAAATTCAAGTGTACTAGCAAGAGCAAGTATGTATATTTATAGAAGAGTTTAACACTCCTAATGAACAAAATAAAGTTAATAATATTAATAAACGTGACCTAGAAAAATCTTTTATCTTCCCCGTAGTAAACGTGAGGTACAAATATTACATCTTTCCCATTCCCCGTAGTCAACGTGTGGTACAAATATTACATCTTTCCCATTCCCCGTAACCGACGAGACGTCGAAATATTACATGTTCCCTCATCCCCGTAGCCGACGAGACGTCGAAATATTACATGTTCCCTCATCCCCGTAGCCGACGAGACGTCGAAATATTACATCTTTCCCATTCCCCGTAGCCAACTGGCCGTCGAAATGTTACATGTTCCCTCGTCCCCGTAGCCGACGAGACGTTGAAATATTACATGTTCCCTCGTCCCCGTAGCCAACTGGCCGTCGAAATATTACATCTTTCCCATTCCCCGTAGCCAACTGGCCGTCGAAATATTACATCTTTCCCATTCCCCGTAGCCAACTGGCCGTCGAAATGTTACATCTTTCCCATTCCCCGTAGCCAACTGGCCGTCGAAATGTTACATCTTTCCCATTCCCCGTAGCCAACTGGCCGTCGAAATATTACATCTTTCCCATTCCCCGTAGCCAACTGGCCGTCGAAATGTTACATCTTTCCCATTCCCCGTAGCCAACTGGCCGTCGAAATG
>NW_028324295.1:0-2500 GCF_980474605.1 Leiobunum rupestre | reverse complement strand
CGGGTGCTATGTAAAAAGTAGTACCCGTTGGCTTCGAAACTCCCAGAGAGTGAGTTAATACACGAGTCACCGATTGTAGTGCGTTGAAGAACGATGCCGAGAAAGGACGAAGGCGCGTTGCAGTTGGAAGCCGAGCCGATCGAGCCGGTACCGACTAACGCCCGCGTCGAAGGAGCTTCGAGTTTCGCCGAAAGCACGCGAGTGTGACTAGGGTTCCTCTTGTTCCTACGACGGTTCGATCTCAATTTCGTTTTTCTTCTCTTTCTCCGAGCGAGAGAACGAGAGCGCCGTGGTCGTTTGCGCGCTTCTTTCAAAACGATCGCCCCGTGCAATTCGGTAACGACTTTCTTATACTCTCTAAAATAAAAAAATCTCCTCGAACGTCGAAGTGCGCTTCGTTCGTGGAGTGGGAACTCGTCGTGTTAGAGCGTAAGTACGCCGGAAGGCTCGGGCCACGATTTAAGGCGTCGTGGCAGCTCGATGGGTTCCTTTTATCCGTATAACTTCCGCCAAAGAGCGTCCGTCGTTTCGCGACGACGGCGTTCGCCTTTTTTTTCTTCTATATTTCAAGGGTTCTTATAATGCAAAAATTATATACGACTCTAAGCGGTGGATCACTCGGTTCGTGGGTCGATGAAGAACGCAGCCAGCTGCGAGACTTGGTGTGAATTGCAGGACACATTGAGCACTTATCTTTCGAACGCACATTGCAACCTCGGGTCTTTCCCGAAGTTTCGCCTGTCTGAGGGTCGGATTACTGACCACTGCGCCGTTTTTTTCCTTCGGGGAAAATTCGGGCTTCGGTGATCGTTTCCTCGGCTTCCGAGGATCGATTTAAAGAGCGCTAGACGCGACCAACCTTTCCCTTCGGGGAAATTGGCGCGCCGTACTCACCTCTTCCTTCTGGGAAGCCCGGAACGCGAGTTTCTCGCGTTTCGAGGTGGCCCGGGCCATCCAAACGGAATTCTATTCCAGTACGGGTGGACGGAAGAGTTACACATAAAAATCGAAAAGGTTACGCCGAAATAGCGCGAGAATTCCGAAAGATTTATTTTTGAATCGAATAGGAAGTCTCCGTCGGTTCCAACCGTTTGTCGACCTCAGATCAGACGAGATAACCCGCTGAATTTAAGCATATAAATAAGCGGAGGAAAAGAAATCAACTGAGATTCCCTTAGTAGCGGCGAGCGAACAGGGAGGAGCCCAGCACCCAAGCGCCCGTCCCAAAGGGGCGGGAGTGCAATTTGGTGTTTAGGAATAGCGCGACCGAAGGTTGACCTAAGCGCAAGTCCCCCTGACTGGGGCTCTCGCCCATAGAGGGTGCAAGGCCCATAGTCGCTTGGTGTCTCCGGCGGATGCAAAATTCCTTGGAGTCGGGTTACTTGAGAATGTAGCCCAAAGTGGGTGGTAAACTCCATCTAAGGCTAAATACGACCACGAAACCGATAGCGAACAAGTACCGTGAGGGAAAGTTGAAAAGAACTTTGAAGAGAGAGTTCAAGAGTGCGTGAAACCGTTTAGAGGTAAACGGGTGGGCCCTCGAAGGTGATCGTCGGAGGGATTCAGTCGGACGTGACCGTAAGTGTCGCGCGTCTTAAACGGTGCGGACCTCGGTCGGCCGGGCGTGCGATGGCTGCGGACCGTTTGGCGCATTTCCTTCCGTTCGAACTACGCTGCGACCGGTCTGGTCACTGAAAGATGTCTGTCTTTGAAAGCGGGCACCGGAAGGTGGCCGGCGGTGCGCTCTTTCGGGAGTGTGCTGCCGGTGTTTTAGCCGGCTCGTTTCACGAGTGAGCGATCGCCAGACCGGGGACGATTCTAGCCCTGTGCGGGCTACGCCGAGCACTCTCGCTTTAAGTGGGAGCGATGCGACGGGACAGGTGTTGTCGCTTGGTCGGCCGTTTCACCTTTGTGTGAGCGGCTGCCGGCGATCTCCGCTGGTATTCGTCCGCACTCGCCGTTGCTCAGGTGGTCAGCAGCGAGTAGGTCGGTAACCCACCCGACCCGTCTTGAAACACGGACCAAGGAGTCTAACATGTGCGCAAGTCATTGGGTCTTGTTTAGGCCCAAAGGCGTAATGAAAGTGAAGGCCGGTTCGGCTGGCTGCCTTGGGATCCCGCGTTCCTCGTGGACGCGGGCGCACCAAGGGCCCGTCCCGATCGCCTCGTCGACGGGGCGGAGCAAGAGCGTACACGTTGGGACCCGAAAGATGGTGAACTATGCCTGGGCAGAACGAAGCCAGAGGAAACTCTGGTGGAGGTTCGCAGCGATTCTGACGTGCAAATCGATCGTCAGACCTGGGTATAGGGGCGAAAGACTAATCGAACCATCTAGTAGCTGGTTCCCTCCGAAGTTTCCCTCAGGATAGCTGGCACTCGGAGGTTGCAGTCTCATCCGGTAAAGCGAATGATTAGAGGCCTTGGGGTCGAAAAGACCTCAACCTATTCTCAAACTTTAAAAGCAATACGTAACTGAACGAAGTACAATAGGACAACATAAA
>NW_028324292.1:0-13753 GCF_980474605.1 Leiobunum rupestre | reverse complement strand
TTATTATTATTATTATTATTATTATTATTATTATTATTATTATTATTATTATTATTATTATTATTATTATTATTATTATTATTATTATTATTATTATTATTATTATTATTATTATTATTATTATTATTATTATTATTATTATTATTATTATTATTATTATTATTATTATTATTATTATTATTATTATTATTATTATTATTATTATTATTATTATTATTATTATTATTATTATTATTATTATTATTATTATTATTATTATTATTATTATTATTATTATTATTATTATTATTATTATTATTATTATTATTATTATTATTATTATTATTATTATTATTATTATTATTATTATTATTATTATTATTATTATTATTATTATTATTATTATTATTATTATTATTATTATTATTATTATTATTATTATTATTATTATTATTATTATTATTATTATTATTATTATTATTATTATTATTATTATTATTATTATTATTATTATTATTATTATTATTATTATTATTATTATTATTATTATTATTATTATTATTATTATTATTATTATTATTATTATTATTATTATTATTATTATTATTATTATTATTATTATTATTATTATTATTATTATTATTATTATTATTATTATTATTATTATTATTATTATTATTATTATTATTATTATTATTATTATTATTATTATTATTATTATTATTATTATTATTATTATTATTATTATTATTATTATTATTATTATTATTATTATTATTATTATTATTATTATTATTATTATTATTATTATTATTATTATTATTATTATTATTATTATTATTATTATTATTATTATTATTATTATTATTATTATTATTATTATTATTATTATTATTATTATTATTATTATTATTATTATTATTATTATTATTATTATTATTATTATTATTATTATTATTATTATTATTATTATTATTATTATTATTATTATTATTATTATTATTATTATTATTATTATTATTATTATTATTATTATTATTATTATTATTATTATTATTATTATTATTATTATTATTATTATTATTATTATTATTATTATTATTATTATTATTATTATTATTATTATTATTATTATTATTATTATTATTATTATTATTATTATTATTATTATTATTATTATTATTATTATTATTATTATTATTATTATTATTATTATTATTATTATTATTATTATTATTATTATTATTATTATTATTATTATTATTATTATTATTATTATTATTATTATTATTATTATTATTATTATTATTATTATTATTATTATTATTATTATTATTATTATTATTATTATTATTATTATTATTATTATTATTATTATTATTATTATTATTATTATTATTATTATTATTATTATTATTATTATTATTATTATTATTATTATTATTATTATTATTATTATTATTATTATTATTATTATTATTATTATTATTATTATTATTATTATTATTATTATTATTATTATTATTATTATTATTATTATTATTATTATTATTATTATTATTATTATTATTATTATTATTATTATTATTATTATTATTATTATTATTATTATTATTATTATTATTATTATTATTATTATTATTATTATTATTATTATTATTATTATTATTATTATTATTATTATTATTATTATTATTATTATTATTATTATTATTATTATTATTATTATTATTATTATTATTATTATTATTATTATTATTATTATTATTATTATTATTATTATTATTATTATTATTATTATTATTATTATTATTATTATTATTATTATTATTATTATTATTATTATTATTATTATTATTATTATTATTATTATTATTATTATTATTATTATTATTATTATTATTATTATTATTATTATTATTATTATTATTATTATTATTATTATTATTATTATTATTATTATTATTATTATTATTATTATTATTATTATTATTATTATTATTATTATTATTATTATTATTATTATTATTATTATTATTATTATTATTATTATTATTATTATTATTATTATTATTATTATTATTATTATTATTATTATTATTATTATTATTATTATTATTATTATTATTATTATTATTATTATTATTATTATTATTATTATTATTATTATTATTATTATTATTATTATTATTATTATTATTATTATTATTATTATTATTATTATTATTATTATTATTATTATTATTATTATTATTATTATTATTATTATTATTATTATTATTATTATTATTATTATTATTATTATTATTATTATTATTATTATTATTATTATTATTATTATTATTATTATTATTATTATTATTATTATTATTATTATTATTATTATTATTATTATTATTATTATTATTATTATTATTATTATTATTATTATTATTATTATTATTATTATTATTATTATTATTATTATTATTATTATTATTATTATTATTATTATTATTATTATTATTATTATTATTATTATTATTATTATTATTATTATTATTATTATTATTATTATTATTATTATTATTATTATTATTATTATTATTATTATTATTATTATTATTATTATTATTATTATTATTATTATTATTATTATTATTATTATTATTATTATTATTATTATTATTATTATTATTATTATTATTATTATTATTATTATTATTATTATTATTATTATTATTATTATTATTATTATTATTATTATTATTATTATTATTATTATTATTATTATTATTATTATTATTATTATTATTATTATTATTATTATTATTATTATTATTATTATTATTATTATTATTATTATTATTATTATTATTATTATTATTATTATTATTATTATTATTATTATTATTATTATTATTATTATTATTATTATTATTATTATTATTATTATTATTATTATTATTATTATTATTATTATTATTATTATTATTATTATTATTATTATTATTATTATTATTATTATTATTATTATTATTATTATTATTATTATTATTATTATTATTATTATTATTATTATTATTATTATTATTATTATTATTATTATTATTATTATTATTATTATTATTATTATTATTATTATTATTATTATTATTATTATTATTATTATTATTATTATTATTATTATTATTATTATTATTATTATTATTATTATTATTATTATTATTATTATTATTATTATTATTATTATTATTATTATTATTATTATTATTATTATTATTATTATTATTATTATTATTATTATTATTATTATTATTATTATTATTATTATTATTATTATTATTATTATTATTATTATTATTATTATTATTATTATTATTATTATTATTATTATTATTATTATTATTATTATTATTATTATTATTATTATTATTATTATTATTATTATTATTATTATTATTATTATTATTATTATTATTATTATTATTATTATTATTATTATTATTATTATTATTATTATTATTATTATTATTATTATTATTATTATTATTATTATTATTATTATTATTATTATTATTATTATTATTATTATTATTATTATTATTATTATTATTATTATTATTATTATTATTATTATTATTATTATTATTATTATTATTATTATTATTATTATTATTATTATTATTATTATTATTATTATTATTATTATTATTATTATTATTATTATTATTATTATTATTATTATTATTATTATTATTATTATTATTATTATTATTATTATTATTATTATTATTATTATTATTATTATTATTATTATTATTATTATTATTATTATTATTATTATTATTATTATTATTATTATTATTATTATTATTATTATTATTATTATTATTATTATTATTATTATTATTATTATTATTATTATTATTATTATTATTATTATTATTATTATTATTATTATTATTATTATTATTATTATTATTATTATTATTATTATTATTATTATTATTATTATTATTATTATTATTATTATTATTATTATTATTATTATTATTATTATTATTATTATTATTATTATTATTATTATTATTATTATTATTATTATTATTATTATTATTATTATTATTATTATTATTATTATTATTATTATTATTATTATTATTATTATTATTATTATTATTATTATTATTATTATTATTATTATTATTATTATTATTATTATTATTATTATTATTATTATTATTATTATTATTATTATTATTATTATTATTATTATTATTATTATTATTATTATTATTATTATTATTATTATTATTATTATTATTATTATTATTATTATTATTATTATTATTATTATTATTATTATTATTATTATTATTATTATTATTATTATTATTATTATTATTATTATTATTATTATTATTATTATTATTATTATTATTATTATTATTATTATTATTATTATTATTATTATTATTATTATTATTATTATTATTATTATTATTATTATTATTATTATTATTATTATTATTATTATTATTATTATTATTATTATTATTATTATTATTATTATTATTATTATTATTATTATTATTATTATTATTATTATTATTATTATTATTATTATTATTATTATTATTATTATTATTATTATTATTATTATTATTATTATTATTATTATTATTATTATTATTATTATTATTATTATTATTATTATTATTATTATTATTATTATTATTATTATTATTATTATTATTATTATTATTATTATTATTATTATTATTATTATTATTATTATTATTATTATTATTATTATTATTATTATTATTATTATTATTATTATTATTATTATTATTATTATTATTATTATTATTATTATTATTATTATTATTATTATTATTATTATTATTATTATTATTATTATTATTATTATTATTATTATTATTATTATTATTATTATTATTATTATTATTATTATTATTATTATTATTATTATTATTATTATTATTATTATTATTATTATTATTATTATTATTATTATTATTATTATTATTATTATTATTATTATTATTATTATTATTATTATTATTATTATTATTATTATTATTATTATTATTATTATTATTATTATTATTATTATTATTATTATTATTATTATTATTATTATTATTATTATTATTATTATTATTATTATTATTATTATTATTATTATTATTATTATTATTATTATTATTATTATTATTATTATTATTATTATTATTATTATTATTATTATTATTATTATTATTATTATTATTATTATTATTATTATTATTATTATTATTATTATTATTATTATTATTATTATTATTATTATTATTATTATTATTATTATTATTATTATTATTATTATTATTATTATTATTATTATTATTATTATTATTATTATTATTATTATTATTATTATTATTATTATTATTATTATTATTATTATTATTATTATTATTATTATTATTATTATTATTATTATTATTATTATTATTATTATTATTATTATTATTATTATTATTATTATTATTATTATTATTATTATTATTATTATTATTATTATTATTATTATTATTATTATTATTATTATTATTATTATTATTATTATTATTATTATTATTATTATTATTATTATTATTATTATTATTATTATTATTATTATTATTATTATTATTATTATTATTATTATTATTATTATTATTATTATTATTATTATTATTATTATTATTATTATTATTATTATTATTATTATTATTATTATTATTATTATTATTATTATTATTATTATTATTATTATTATTATTATTATTATTATTATTATTATTATTATTATTATTATTATTATTATTATTATTATTATTATTATTATTATTATTATTATTATTATTATTATTATTATTATTATTATTATTATTATTATTATTATTATTATTATTATTATTATTATTATTATTATTATTATTATTATTATTATTATTATTATTATTATTATTATTATTATTATTATTATTATTATTATTATTATTATTATTATTATTATTATTATTATTATTATTATTATTATTATTATTATTATTATTATTATTATTATTATTATTATTATTATTATTATTATTATTATTATTATTATTATTATTATTATTATTATTATTATTATTATTATTATTATTATTATTATTATTATTATTATTATTATTATTATTATTATTATTATTATTATTATTATTATTATTATTATTATTATTATTATTATTATTATTATTATTATTATTATTATTATTATTATTATTATTATTATTATTATTATTATTATTATTATTATTATTATTATTATTATTATTATTATTATTATTATTATTATTATTATTATTATTATTATTATTATTATTATTATTATTATTATTATTATTATTATTATTATTATTATTATTATTATTATTATTATTATTATTATTATTATTATTATTATTATTATTATTATTATTATTATTATTATTATTATTATTATTATTATTATTATTATTATTATTATTATTATTATTATTATTATTATTATTATTATTATTATTATTATTATTATTATTATTATTATTATTATTATTATTATTATTATTATTATTATTATTATTATTATTATTATTATTATTATTATTATTATTATTATTATTATTATTATTATTATTATTATTATTATTATTATTATTATTATTATTATTATTATTATTATTATTATTATTATTATTATTATTATTATTATTATTATTATTATTATTATTATTATTATTATTATTATTATTATTATTATTATTATTATTATTATTATTATTATTATTATTATTATTATTATTATTATTATTATTATTATTATTATTATTATTATTATTATTATTATTATTATTATTATTATTATTATTATTATTATTATTATTATTATTATTATTATTATTATTATTATTATTATTATTATTATTATTATTATTATTATTATTATTATTATTATTATTATTATTATTATTATTATTATTATTATTATTATTATTATTATTATTATTATTATTATTATTATTATTATTATTATTATTATTATTATTATTATTATTATTATTATTATTATTATTATTATTATTATTATTATTATTATTATTTTTTTTTTTTTTTTTTTTTTTTTTTTTTCAAGTTTAAGTCTACCTGACTAAGCAGGTAGACGTTTATTCAACAACAAATATTTACAAGAAAAATAAAACAAAAAACAAACAAATAACCATTGGTTAACAAAAAAAACTTAAAATTTCCAATTTAAGACAATATTACCTTCCATATCTAGTTTACAAATATTCGCGACAATTAATTTATTGAGTATATTAGGTTCATTCTTCTTATCTAGTTCTAAATGGTATGTACAACATCTTGAAAGTTTAATCAGAAAGGCCTCTTTCATTATTGTTATATAATTTAATTTAACAGAGTTCATTGCATTTTGGTATGCAAAATAAATTATTAATTTAGCTATGTTTAAAATTAGTGTTATACATTTGTTAAAATCGTTTTTATCCGTAATGTTAAACCAATATAAAAATAAATGATCTGTAATTTTAAAATCTTTGTTGAAAAGCCCTATTTTTATGGAAATTTCATTTAAAAACTTTAATGTCGTTTCACAATGAAAGTAAAGGTGTTCCAGTGTGCCCTTTACTTTTGAACAAAGGGGACAAATGTTTGACAGATTAAAAACATGGAAAGCGGTTTCAGGGGTAATAACATTGCCTTTGAGAAGGCGATATAATATGTTGGATTCTCTACCAGTGTAATGGCCGCGCCAAATACACCGGTAGTTAATTTTAATATCGGTTTCTTTGAGATTAAACATTTTTAGGGCTCTATCATTTTCATTTCTTATTTTTAGCACATTTTTAAAATCGTTTTTATTACAGTCCACAAAGCATTTAGATTCTTCTCCTATTTTAATTTTTATTGTTTTTAAACTTCTATCGGCGTCGGGCCGGCCTTCTTCCCACAGATAAATTTGGTTGACAGGAAAGATTTTGTGTATTTCATTTATTAAGATTTTAAACTCTCTGTTGATCACTCTCGCTATTGGAGCAGATATTTGATAATTATTATTATTTACGAAGGGGTTGAAAAATTCACGATCATCAATTTCCATTATGTCTCGAACATAGAGGATTCTACACTCGAACCATTTACGATGAAATTTAAGATTGTTTATAGTCGGGTTATTTTGTAAAGGTAAGTTTAAAAATTCTTCTATACAGTTTGGTTTCTCTGTACTAAAATCAATTAATTTTAAAAATTGTATATAATCATGATAAAAACGTGGCATAAAATCGTAGTTAAAATCAATGTTTTTTAACGAGAACACGCGGAAACTCATATTGTAAATATTGCTTTTTGTTATATAAAAATCAAAAAAACCAATTTCGGCACTATGGGCCTCATTTAATATAATTCTCTTGAGTCTAGTTAGAGTAAAGGCTTTCCACTGTGTGTCCAGAGACTTAAGACCCAAACCGCCACAGAAAACGGGTTCGAGTGTCACGTCTCTTGACACCCAGTGCTTGGTAGTATCCCAAATATAGGTAAGACATTTTTTGATTAGAGGCTCCGAGTACTCCAGGGGGCGCTTTGTAATTGGGAGCTGGTAATAAAATTTTGAAATTTCAATGTTGCACAGCTGTGCCCTTGCCTTATACGAGAGTCGAGGCTTGATGTCGTTTGCAGCGTTTAATTTTTTGTCTAATTCCAAGATTTGTTTTTTAAAAAAAATTTCCTGCCATGAGCCATCGACATTAAAATCGACGCCTAGGACACTGATAATCGAGTTACTCCACTTAATGTCTAGCGGTTTATCAGAACGATTCCGCCAGGCACCAAGCCAGAGCCCGCTACTCTTGTTTAAATTAATCTTCGCATTACTAACCTGGGAGTATTTAGTACACTCCGTTTTCAGAATGACTAGCCCCAAATCGGTAGAAATAAAGTTATTTAGGTCGTCGGCGAGGGCGCTCACTACCAACGGCCTAGGAATGAAGGGCAAAACGACACCATGAGTCGATAGCTTCTCGCGTAAGTGGCACAAGAACGGCTCTAGAGATAACACAAAAAGGTACGACGACAGGGGGTCCCCCTGGCGAATACCCTTTTTTATAGGAAATTTTGCAGTATAGTTTTTGTTTACTTTTACCCGCGCTTCAGCGGTTTGATAAATTGCTTTAATAAAATGGAGTATGGTATTACCAATTTTAACGTGCTTTAAGATTGAAAGCAAATACTCGTGCGAAACGCGATCAAACGCTTTGGTCTGATCTAAAGAGACTATTGCGAGTTTTTCTCCAGAATTTCTACTAAAATAATGGATTATATCGCGCATAATACTTAGGTTTGAAAGAATTGTCCTATTTGGTACCCCTGACGTTTGGTCTTCATGGACGATATTTTTAATTACAGTACGAATTCTATTAGCGAAAACTTTGGCTATTATCTTATAGTCCACATTGAGTAGGGAAATTGGACGCCAGTTCCCCAGTTCAAGTGGATCGCCTTTTTTAAAAATTAAAACTATTATTGCACTCGCGAAGGAACTAGGGATTTTAGACATATTTAAAATATTGTTGAAAACATTGTATAAGATATCGCCGATTAAAAACCAAAAAAATTTGTAAAATTCACAGGTGAGGCCATCGGCCCCAGGGGATTTACCAGTTTTTAGATTAGGTATTACATCTAACAGTTCTTTCTTCGTAATATCGCCTTTACACGTGGCACTTTGTTCATCACTTAGTTGAGGGAGAATTGGGATATAAGAAGCGCAGTCTGCAACAGGTTCGATGTCATAAAGGTGAGTATAATATTTTTTAATTTCCAAGTACAACTCGGATTGTGAAGTAGTTTCTAACCCGTTATTTTTTTTTACAGAAATCAGTCTATTGATGGCCTTGGATTTTTCCAGCTCAGCTAACTGGAAGCAGGAATATTGGGCTGCAACGGAGAAGTCTATATTGTTACGCACCATCATGGCCTCAGCTTTTTCGTTTTGTAGAAATTCAAGTTTTTTCGTGTGAACGATCCTTTCTCGTTCAGGTATGTTTCCATTTTCGATTTTGTCTAGAAGGTCGCCAATTTCATCGTTTTTTTTAACTGTAGACTTGTACGTGTATTCTTTAGTTAAATTTTTTATCTTGTATTTCACTGACTCCCACCATTTTAATTTTTCAGCTCCTCTATCCGGGAAGCTCTTAATCCAAATGCCCCAATTAAATTTAAAGATATTTATAAACTTTCCGTCTTTTAATAGTGAATTATTAAAAGACCAAATATCGCTGGTACTTCTATTGTCATTTACCTCTGGTATATCAAAATCCAAATAAACTCCCAGGTGGTCGGATTTCGCGCCACCAAGTCTGATTTGAATGTTTTTCATAAATGGATATAAACCAGGGGAAATATAATAGCGGTCGAGACGAGCTTGTTTGTTCGGATCACCGCTA
Source organism: Leiobunum rupestre (assembly GCF_980474605.1). Taxonomy (NCBI): domain Eukaryota; kingdom Metazoa; phylum Arthropoda; class Arachnida; order Opiliones; family Sclerosomatidae; genus Leiobunum; species Leiobunum rupestre. Next base: position 3,260 of record NW_028324292.1, on the reverse strand, counting down.
TTGGCCCAGGACATTTTGTTTTCTTCGGGGAATCTGGTACGATACGCATCTATTAGTTTGTGACGGTTTATTAGCGTTTTTAGACACTCGCAAACTACCTTTCTTGTTTCATAAGTATTTATACGGTCGAGTTTTGGTTGAAGCGTACAGTTAAAATCGCCGATTATCATAATGTTTTCTGGGGAAATGTTTAGAATATCCTTATTGACAGCATCGAGAAGATCGGTTGCCTCCGAATTAACTTGTGAGATATAACAATTATATAACGCAATTTGTATCTTTGGCACATTAAAACGAAGTATTATTCTCTGGCAAAAGCCTGGAATGATGTCGAAAACTTTGAGACTGATATTGTTGTTAAGATAAAAACTTTTACTGTAAACGAATCCAACTCCACCTCTATGGTTGGACAGCCCAGTTAGGGCCGTATCATACGGTATGTTTACTTTTATGTTCAGTGGTGGCTTTAGTATGAAAGTTTCCTGCCAGCACGCGAAGGTCACGCGTTTCTGGCTCATATTATTAATTTCTTTTAAGAATTCGGTTGGAGTTGTAAGTCCTCTCGTGTTGTGTGTTAAAAATTTTAATTTCATGATTGTATATATTTTAAAAATTTAGTACTGGTTTTAAAAATTGAGATTTTAGGGTTTTCGTAGATTCTTCACTAATGTTATTAGTCGGTTTCTTTCTGTTGCGTCTTTCTCCCGAGCTATACGGTCTGTTAATATTTGGTCTGCAAGATCTTCTAAATTAGTGGAATATTTCAGTGCGCAGGTTTTAGGTTGTTTTTTTGCCCTGACATCTTCTAAAAAAGTATGTAATGTTTTTGGCGACAAAGGACCGTTTTTTAACTCTGGTGTTGATTTATTTCTTTGGTGAGAGTCTTCTAGCGATAGAGTTCTTTGCCTCTTTTTTTCTAGATTATTTTGTAAGTTGGCATCCTTAGGGGAAATTGACAAGTTATCGGCTGCTCTTGAGCGTTTTTTTGTCGGTGTTGTTTCTACATTAGCTTCGGTGGTATTTTTCGAATTAGATGCTTTTGGGGAGGTAGAGGTGACTGCAGTTGATTTTTTAATATTCGATAAAGGTGTATGGTTTATTTCTGGATATTTATTTTTTTCGTGTAGGTTAGCTTCATTATTATCTTCACTATCTTCGACTATTTCCGCCCACGATTTTTCTGATGTAGAGGCAGTTCCGCTAGCAGGTAGCGGCAACCCCTCATGCTCTATTGATAGTGAATTAGTTTTGTTCCCCACTGTGGAATTAAGATCTATTTCTAAGGCGACGGAATTTCCTACTTCAGGTCTATTTTTTTCTCTGTCTTCGGCTTTTTTCCTGTAACAATGTTCAATAGTGTGTCCCTTTTTTTATAATTATTATTATTATTATTATTATTATTATTATTATTATTATTATTATTATTATTATTATTATTATTATTATTATTATTATTATTATTATTATTATTATTATTATTATTATTATTATTATTATTATTATTATTATTATTATTATTATTATTATTATTATTATTATTATTATTATTATTATTATTATTATTATTATTATTATTATTATTATTATTATTATTATTATTATTATTATTATTATTATTATTATTATTATTATTATTATTATTATTATTATTATTATTATTATTATTATTATTATTATTATTATTATTATTATTATTATTATTATTATTATTATTATTATTATTATTATTATTATTATTATTATTATTATTATTATTATTATTATTATTATTATTATTATTATTATTATTATTATTATTATTATTATTATTATTATTATTATTATTATTATTATTATTATTATTATTATTATTATTATTATTATTATTATTATTATTATTATTATTATTATTATTATTATTATTATTATTATTATTATTATTATTATTATTATTATTATTATTATTATTATTATTATTATTATTATTATTATTATTATTATTATTATTATTATTATTATTATTATTATTATTATTATTATTATTATTATTATTATTATTATTATTATTATTATTATTATTATTATTATTATTATTATTATTATTATTATTATTATTATTATTATTATTATTATTATTATTATTATTATTATTATTATTATTATTATTATTATTATTATTATTATTATTATTATTATTATTATTATTATTATTATTATTATTATTATTATTATTATTATTATTATTATTATTATTATTATTATTATTATTATTATTATTATTATTATTATTATTATTATTATTATTATTATTATTATTATTATTATTATTATTATTATTATTATTATTATTATTATTATTATTATTATTATTATTATTATTATTATTATTATTATTATTATTATTATTATTATTATTATTATTATTATTATTATTATTATTATTATTATTATTATTATTATTATTATTATTATTATTATTATTATTATTATTATTATTATTATTATTATTATTATTATTATTATTATTATTATTATTATTATTATTATTATTATTATTATTATTATTATTATTATTATTATTATTATTATTATTATTATTATTATTATTATTATTATTATTATTATTATTATTATTATTATTATTATTATTATTATTATTATTATTATTATTATTATTATTATTATTATTATTATTATTATTATTATTATTATTATTATTATTATTATTATTATTATTATTATTATTATTATTATTATTATTATTATTATTATTATTATTATTATTATTATTATTATTATTATTATTATTATTATTATTATTATTATTATTATTATTATTATTATTATTATTATTATTATTATTATTATTATTATTATTATTATTATTATTATTATTATTATTATTATTATTATTATTATTATTATTATTATTATTATTATTATTATTATTATTATTATTATTATTATTATTATTATTATTATTATTATTATTATTATTATTATTATTATTATTATTATTATTATTATTATTATTATTATTATTATTATTATTATTATTATTATTATTATTATTATTATTATTATTATTATTATTATTATTATTATTATTATTATTATTATTATTATTATTATTATTATTATTATTATTATTATTATTATTATTATTATTATTATTATTATTATTATTATTATTATTATTATTATTATTATTATTATTATTATTATTATTATTATTATTATTATTATTATTATTATTATTATTATTATTATTATTATTATTA
>NW_028324291.1:0-15960 GCF_980474605.1 Leiobunum rupestre | reverse complement strand
AGGGGGAAGGAGTTTACTGTTAGCGTGAATTAATAAATAAATAGATTTTCCTATAGGTATAAAATAAAATGGATAAAATATCTAAACACTTATGATCCATGAATCATAATTTTAGTAGGCTCAAGGCATTTGTAAATAGTACCTTCTATTTTTTAATTTTTTTATTTATAAATCACACATAAAATAACATAATAATTAGCGTTTTACCCTCCTAACTAAGCATAATGCTTGTTTTAGTAGGGGGATTGGTTATAATGGTAGTAGTACTAGAGTTGTTAAATTTCCGGAAAAAAATTAAATGCGGATAAATTTCCGCAAATCGGAAAAATAAAGAAATAAACAAATATTACATTTGAAGGGTTTTTATTCTAGAATAGTCTAGAGGTTTAATTTTACTTTTGGATTCGACAAAATGATGTGAAAATGCCGTGAAATTTAAATTTGCGAACAATATTAGGCTAATCAAGTAATCATGGAATTAAAACTTTTTTTTCTTTTTTTTTCGGAAAAATACGGAAATTTGCAGGAAAACAGTTATTTTCCGACTTACAATTCTACATTTGATGTTTAATAATAATAATATATTGGGAAGATCTAAAATGTGTATAAATTTATCTACGAAATTTTTCAAATGAGTTTAAATTCATAAGTTTAATATCTAATTTATTATATAGTTTTGGTCTTAGTTAATTTATTTTTTACTAAGAGGAATTTTGACTTTCTGCTGAGTTTTGAATCTTGTTGATCAGTTTCTTTTAAATAAAATGATAACACAGATTTATAAAAAAAATTGCTTTAAGGTTGAAATATTTAATTATTCATATAAAAGATTGGATATTTATCTACGACTGCACCCAGATATTTCACTAACTCCGATTTTTTAAATTTCGGACGAGTACACGAAACATTGTTCAGTTGGGACACACAGTTAACACTTTCGTGAAATTTTAGGTTATAAATTGATGTTTAACCCGCTTTCGTTAGAGAAAAGGTTTAATATAGGATTATATCCAGCCAAATTTTTGTGTCTATAGAACCTAGATTGGCTTTTTAAATACTCCAACTTAAGGGGGAAGAATACAGTTAAAGCCTCTTTTTCGTTCAAGCTGAACGTTTCTGTTTTAATAATTACATAATTGAATTATATTTTTTATTATTAGGCTGAACCTTCCTCTAGTGCTTAAAATAATTTTGATACTTGTAATATTAATAGTTAACGAGATATCAGGTCCTAACTAAAGGGTAGTTTGCCCAACTTGTTTAGCTCCGGGGGTCCGAATTAAAACGTAATAACTTAATTACTTTTAAATTTAAAATTGTCAAAATTATTTTAATGATTAAAGAAAAGGCTGTTGTACACATAAATATTAATTTTATAAGTTAAAATACAAAATTAAAAGAGTTCAGCTTGAAATAGCGCGAAAGTAGACAATGGCCAAGTAGTCTTCCCCCTTAAATATGTGATCTCGAGATCTCATTTTTCATTTTAATTGTATATTAGCCTGACGACAACGCTGGTGTTGGCGTCGAAACGGCCGTAGCTGTGTTTTTGTAATAAAACCTTTTAATTGTACAACAGTGGTTTTTACTTATTTTAATCCCTTAATTATGTACAAGAACTGTCCTTTTATTAGTTTAGTCCTAATATTTAAACAAATAATAAAATTAGTATATATTGAAATGTTAAAATTCAATATATCGTAGTGTACAACCTTTATATAACATTAGTTCCACTAGCGTTTGTTAGAAGGCGCGGCGATACACAATGTTATTTTCCCCTTCATTTCGCCACCCCCCCCCCCCCCCCCCCGAGAATTCAGTAGTAAATTAATAAATTATAAATACTTATAGCGTAAAAAAGTGAACCTAACTTCAGATACGGTCGAGAGTCCTTGATATTCTAACCTCCAATACACCAAAGGCCTAGGGGTTAAATTTAACTCTCTCCTCTCCTTTAGTGGAACAATCCTCCAAAGATTCTAATCCGTGCAAATAGTAAGGTACAATTTCTAATTTGACCTTGTATCCGAGGCTTAATAGGAATTACGAAATATATCGGCATTTGGCAAACTCATTAGTCGGGAAATTAATTATTCCACTTCGATGCATTCCTAATCCACCAAGTACGCTAGCAACTCCCACGCTTTTCAATTGCAACGACAACATTGAACTCATCCTAGAGCTAAACTTCTGCCTTTTTTTCATCGTTTTAAAAATATATGGTAAACAGATTTGACTGACATCTCTCTTCGGATAGGGTCTTTTTTTTTCAATATTTTACGCCCTCAGTGCCGCGGGAGGGGGGGGGGGTGTTGAAAAAGTAAAAAATGGGCTCTTCAGGTAAGCTAGCGGGTAACTTGAAGAAGCTAGCCGTCAGCGACTAGTTGATAAATAACTCCAAGTTGGTTTTGAATTTTCTCGGCATCTCGAGGGGCTTTTTTTGCCAAGAAAACTGAGAAGGGGGGGGGGGATGCCAAATTTCCAACCGCAACAAAATGTATTCCGATTCATAGATGGCAGCAGTATTGACAGGTGTTCTTTTTAAAGAAACGTTTTTATAGTATCGTTATACAGGGTGTTTTACTAGCTGGGAAAAGTTATTTTACGCAATAAATTTATGGTTAGCTCGTATTACCTAAATGGTACGATAGATTTCGTGTTTTTTGACTCCTCCAACCAAAGATAATATAGAACTCCGCACTTTATATTCGAATTCGGAGAGTTTTTCGATTAACGGTTTTGTAACGATTCGTTTTCCCACTTCCAGCACGTGACCTCCGAAAAATCATCACTGTATTACCCTATTACGGCCAACGTTGATGACGTACTGTTGCGCGAACATTAAAGTTGGCCGTGGTCTTATCTATTGGGCGGACAGTCCGTCATTAAAGTTGGCCGTGGTCTTATCTATTGGGCGGACAGTCCGTCATTAAAGTTGGCCGTGGTCTTATCTATTGGGCGAGCAGTCCGTTATTAAAGTTGGCCGTGATCTTATCTATTGCGCGAACAGTCCGTCATTAAAGTTGGCCATGGTCGTATCTATTGCGCGAACAGTCCGTCATTAAAGTTGGCCGTGGTCGTATCTATTGCGCGAACAGTCCGTCATTAAAGTTGGACTTGGTCTTATCATGGACACTGTATCTCTAACCGGACGGGAAAAGCTGTAGCTTCCACCACACAAAATCACATGCCGCCACCACCGTCTCTCTGTAAAGGGGGGGAGGTTCAAGAATTTTGAAAGTTTCGGGCTGTCAAGGCCATATAATTCGTCACGTGGTCGACAAAACGTTCCGTTTGAAAAGGGGGTTTACATTCTTTCGAATGACCTTGACGGCCCTGCGGATCGAGTACGGCCGACTATTTCAGCTAATACGAAGTATGACGCAAACGGACAGTGAGGGGGTACCTCTTTTAGGCGGCTTTTACCGTCCGGTTAGAGATACAGTGTCCATGGTCTTATCTATAATTGATTGCCATGGTAACTATGGAGCTAATGTTTTCAAAGTTCCAGCAGGAAGCGGGTAAACGCTATTCACTACGCGCAAAGATAATAAAACCTAGTATCCTAGATCCGAAATAACTGGCACGTCGCGTGTAGTCAATAGCTGAAAACTATTCGTGAGTTCTGAACCGTTCAACCAGTCCCCATGCGCACTATTCGGCAAAAAAAATTCTAGAACTATGCAAATGCAAACTATTCGCAGACAAGAACCTCTTGTTGAACCGTTCGGAACCGTTCTAAATGGTACCTGCTCAAGAGCAAGTACTGGTCGGAACTCAAGGTTGAAATCTCTAAAATTCGTCTGCACATCGGGCTGCGTACGTCAAATCGTACGAATCACAACTATTCGTACAAAAGTTCTGAACTATCCAGAACTTTTGCGTGACGTTACAGCTCAGTTCTAGGCCGTTGTCTTAACGGTTCAGAACTCACGAATAGTTTTCAGCTAATAGCGTTCACCCACTTCCTGTCGATACTCCGTTATAAATAACTCCATAGTTACCATGGTTACCAACTACAGATAAAACCTCGGCTAACTTTGATGACGGGCTGTTTACCCAACATCGCGACCGAATCTAGGGTATTAGATCCGATTGGTTGAAATTTTCCAAGCTTACGTCTGAATTTGCAACGGGCTACTATATTCAGGTACTAGTCTCCATTGGGTTGGGAATAAATAGAGGTACAACTAAATCTGGCTGGCGCGGGACCAATTTCGTTCAATAAGGAGACTTTATCAACTTTATCGTTCTACCGTGGCGGCATCTGTCTCTAGTGATGGCAACTATATTGCAATTGAATTTTTTTCGCGAATCTGATGCGAAATTGAAATGTATGATTACTCGTAACAAACAAACCTTTGAAGTTGTTTAAAAATAATTTTATTCTGTCAACACGATCCTTTTTAACTCAAGTTACGGTGAGTTAGCTAATAATTATTTATTTTTAGCCATATAACTTTACAAAATATAGATGGCGCTACCGCCTAATTATAAAGATGAATTTCGTACAGTCTTATCAGAACTAGTCCCACGTAACCATGGCAACCGAAATCGTAATTGTTATTCTAGCAGTATTATTCCGAATTCAATGCTAGTCTCTCGAATTTAACTCGTTCACCGTTATTATTCAAGTCTTAGCTTCGATTGAACCGAAATAACTTAAAATATGAAAAAGTACTCACCTAAATTATGTTTATCGCCAGGTAGTGTAGTAGATTAAGTAGTTGTTTTCGCCTGCAATACTTAACGGGGTAATTTTGGTGTAGTACGGAAAAGCATCGAAGGGTTTTTCTTTGGATGCACCAATGGTTTTAAGTAAAATGTCGCCGATTTCTGAAATTGTTTTCAGGCATAGACTGATTGACTGAGTTCTTATTGGGAAAGTTCGATTTTTATGCTGTTATTTTAACTAGATGGCACCAATTTAAATACCAAAACAAACGAACTTCTAACATTATTTCCAACGATGTTTTACGTAAAAATTACGAGCAAACTTCCACTCACAGAGAAAAATAAACTTGTTTTTCGTGGTTATTAGATAATTTAATATGTTTACTTCTTATTATAAATATTTGTAATAAATATTAACTTGAGAAAGTTTGCAATATCAAAACTTTATTTTGTTACTGAACATATTTTCAGCTTACCCAATTTATAATTATTACAAGTCGTAAAAAAATAATTTTTGCTACCCTAAAGGTGAAAGTTTATTTTTAGAAAATTGTGAAAGGAGGTTCAGGATTCGATTTAGACCTTGTTAACCGAAATTAAAAATCTCGGTCAGTGGATCCCTATAGATTCTAATCGGTCCGTGGTTGACGTTGCTAGTAAAAAAAGCCATCTACATATGAATTTATGCAAATTTTTAATTTTGAGTAAGATTATTTCGCGGAGATGTAACTTTTCTTTAAATAAAAGTATTTAAAATTAATTATTTACATATTAAGTAGTATAAAAATACGGTATAAGAATAACACGACAGTTCTAATCACGTATTTCAATAGTCCCAAGCTTCATCTTTCCGACTCCTCTGGGGAGTCTAAGTTGTATATAATAGGAACGGACGTTGTTGTTAAGAGTAGAAAAATTGGGCTCACTAGCGGCGCCTTACGGCCGGTAGCGTCCCTATTACCCGAGCCTTCCTAAATCTGAAACTCCCATTCCAAAGAGTCAACGTTTTTTCTTTCTTTTCGGGCGCTGTCTGGATCTTGGATTTTGAGTCCCAGCATCCCTCGAGGCTAATCCCCGCTGGCAAGAGCGGAAAAGAGAAGCGTGAGGCTGCTCTGACTTCCTTCGCTGCTTTTGGGGTATTATTTTATCCTTTGGAAGTCGGGGAAAAAGCCTGAAGAACAGATTCTTTATTTAAGTCTCTTCTCGTGTTATGAAAGGTACGCCAGTTTGTACGAAAAAGTTCGTCATAATATTTCATGAATATTTTTCCGGTTCCCTGAATTTGTATCAACAAAAATATATCTATGAATTTCTCTTTATATTATTTTCTCATTTTTGCTTTTCCCCATCGGGGTCAGAGCGTCGAAAGGACCAGGGTGAACCCTCCCCCCTTTGACCGAATAACCAACTGAGCCCCAGGGTGAACCCTCCCCCCTTTGACCGAATAACCAACTGAGCCCCAGGGTGAACCCTCCCCCCTTTGACCGAATAACCAACTGAGCCCTGAATAAGTTAACTCTCCTAATTTAAACATAAAGAGGGTTCTTATTGATTTGGTCACCGTTATAATGTGTTTTTTTAATATATTTCAAATTTTGCCTAAATGTTTGAGAAATATCGAAATGGTACAAAGGAAGTATTGTAAATATTAAGCCTGAAGTTGTTTTTGGGTTTATATTGACTGTTCTGTCACGAAGAAATAAACCACCCAAGTATACCCAAATTTATTATTAAAAGTAATTACACCCATTACGAAAACAATTCGATCCAATGTTAAATTTTGGATCGAACTAGAATCTAGATGCACCCAATTTGAATACAATTCTGTTAGGATCAGATAATGTTTATTAAATCGGAATAAATTGGAATTTTACACAATGTAAGTGGATCAAATATAACGCATTTGTTTTAATAAAAGTCAAATTTGGATTTGCTCAATTTTCGAAATTAGTTTGGAATTGAATTTCGGGTACGGTTGCCAAAGCTCAAACCTATACTTTTTATTATATTCAATTGCGTTAGGAACTTAAAATGCCACATCTATGTGTGGAAAATAAGAATTAAAGCAAGTAGCGGCGCTATCAAAAAAAGTTCAAAGAGTTTACAAAAATGCTTCTAAAAGTTTACAAAAATGCTTCTAAAATCGCTTCTAGGTGGCAGCATCCTCCGTGGACTTAAAGCAAAGGCGAGTTGTCCACGGTCTATTGGCTTCCCGAAACCACGTGTTTAATAAATTAAAAATAACGTTATTCCCATCTTTAGAAGAATCTTTTTATATTGGACGCTTTTTAGCGAGTTTTCACGGAGATAAACATTCTCACGAAGAACTCTTCACAGGGGTATAATTCATTCTTAGAATTTTGACGTGCCCCTGCCAGTGCCGTATTTCCGCCTAGGTTGGCCCATCCTTAGAAGGGGCCCTCCAATGGCCGTAATTACTGTCTTCGAAGGCATAAATCTATAATATCAATCGTAATTTTCATTGGAGAAATTCCTTGCTAGAAGATTTTGTTTTAAAATTACCAAACTTTCTGCCTGGCAGTTTACGGACGCAGCCTTAAATCGCAAAGTTGCATAATTATCGCGTATTTAGTCGACGATTGTTAAGAGCTTTTTTTTTAATATAACCCTAGTGCTCAGAATCAGGGAAATTCAGGCATAGCCTACTTCTAGGGATAAGGGTAAATGCAGTACGTGAAAAGGGGGCCCAGACTCCTTATCTGGCTATGGGCCTAGGATCTCTAAGTCCGGTCCTGGCCCCTGCAGTGTTTCTGGGAAATTAACATCATCCCATATATAATATTTTCTAGGCAACGTTCTCTTAAAAAGTGTGAAAGAAGATTTTTTGCTGCTGCTGGATTCTTGGTCAGGACACACCAACAAATCGCTATACGATAAACATTTCGGTGTCCATGGACAACCGAAATGCAAACCTAAAATTATACCTGAAAAAACGCCTCTATCTGCCAACCACTGGACACAACCTTTCACCTAGGAGCAACAAACACAGCACCCCACACAAGGAGAACGCAACCCGTCAAAAGTCGTGCATTTTCTTGTGTACAGTTTTCATTGGCTAGACGCTATAGCAACAGCTGCCATCGGTAGGGGGAAATTCGGAAATTGTCGTTCCCCCTGCCCGTAAAACTTTCAGCGTAAAGGTTAGTCCAATTAAATTTCTATACACAACACTGCGTTAACGTGTTTTAAGGCTAGCTGCGTTCTCCTTGTGTTTGTTGCTCCTGGCTTTCACAGACCGCTTAGATATTATGCTAGAGAAATTTATTCGACCGCAAATTTGGAGTTATCCGACGAAATTCCTTTAGACGAAATCACATCGAGGAATAACATAATTCGAATGCATTCACTACTTCATAATCAACTTTATATTTACAAGATGATTCAGTATTCTTGGTTTTCTTCTGGCTTATGTGAGCAAAAGACTTTCTTTACTATTCCACTCTTAAGTCATGTTTGATTCGGATTTGGTCAAAATCATATCGCAATTCAAATACAATTTAAAATTTGGAAAAGAGTTCTATCTTTGCACGAAATCCAGTACACTTCTCATGACGTAACACAATCTACGAAGAAATCACGAAATCGCGAAATCTCTTAGTTGAATTTACCCAATGTAAACAGTTTTACCCAATTTTGGCCGAGTTTACCCAATGTAAACAGTTTTACCCAATTTTGGCCTAGTTTACCCAATGTAAACAGTTTTACCCAATTTTGGCCTAGTTTACCCATTTTAAACAGTTTTACCCATTTTTGGCCTAGTTTACCCATTTTAAACAGTTTTACCCAATTTCAGCCGATTTTACCCAATTTAAAAAGTTTTATAATTTTAAACGTTTCATCCAATTTCGGTCGAATTTACCCTTTTTTGGTTTCAACTATTTCGGTCGTTTTTCCCGCTTTTGATCGTTTTAACCAATTTTAGTCAATTTACCCATTTTTGATCTTTTACTAAAATTTCAAACATTACTTTATCCAATTTTAATTAAATTTTCCCAAAATTACCACTTTTATCAAAATAAGAATTTTTCCTTATTTTACCAAAAATGTTTTTTAATTTTACCCCAAAAATGATCCAATTTACCCAAATTTGATGAAATTTGTAATAATAATAATAATAATAATAATAATAATAATAATAATAATAATAATAATAATAATAATAATAATAATAATAATAATTCTTTATTGACAGAGAACAATTTTCCTCGCTACAATTGTGCTGGGCTAAGTCTATGGTCAGACTTTTAAGCCCTATAACGCACTTAAAAAAAAATCTACATACAAAAATAAAAGAAATTGTTATTTGACAACACAGTAAGTTAACAGTTAGAAAATATAAAATATTTTCTAGCCAAAATTCAGTACCTAATCTCGAGCTATTTTTTTGAAAGCTGATAGCGTATTTATATTATCGATATTAAGGGAATTAAAAAAGTTTACACCCTTATGAAAAATAGAGTTTAGTCTATGACTAAGTTTAGGCTGAGTTGTTAGGAGAATTTTTTTATTTCGGAAGTCAAAAATAGAGTTCGTATTAAATTTAAATTCATTGTGCACTTCATTATGGGTCGATTTAAAAATGAAGACTAGAGAGCTATAGTTTACAATTTGTGGGATTGTTAGAATATTTAACAAATGAAAAATGGGAGCCGTGTGCTCGTAGTAAGGTTTCCGATCAATGATTCGTACAATTCGTTTTTGAAGCAGAGACAGACGATGTATATTACCTCGGGTTGTATTTCCCCAGACGAAAGTACAATAATTTAGGTATGAGTAAATTGAAGAATAATACATAATTTTCTTGCTAAGAATATGTCGGTTCCTAGAGATAATATAGCAATTATAAGATATTTTTTCGCAATAGAATCCATATGTTTAGACCAATTAAGTGATTAATCGAACCATAAACCTAGGTATTTGTAGCAGCCGACTCTTTCGATATTATAGTTATCAATTTTCACACTTACGTTTGGGATTGATTGTAGGGGTTTATTTGAAATATACATGCAGACAGTTTTTGAGTAGTTTAATACTAAGTTATTGATTTTAAGCCAGTCATTAATTAACGCTAGGTTTTCATTAGATTTTACAATTGCGGGTTTTAGGTCTGGATCGCTGTTTAATAGTAGTGAATCATCCGCATACAATGTTAGGGGGTCGTCCTTAAATAAGAATACAATATCATTAAAATATAGATTAAATAGAATTGGGGACAATATCGAACCTTGAGGGAGACCACATTGTAAAGTTTGATTATTAGAGAACAAGTCATTTATCTTAGTTTTAATATTTCTATGAGATAGACAAGATTTTAGCCAGTCATTGGAAACACCTCTAATTCCCATAATATGGAGTTTGTGTATTAAGCGATCATGGTCAATGTAGTCGAAAGCTTTTTTTAAATCCAGAAAGACAGCTACCATAATTTTAAAGGAGTCCAATGCTGTCGTAATTTTATTGTATACGTGCGTAATTGCGTAATCAACACCGCTAGTCTGCCTAAAACCAATTTGCTCGTTAGGAATTTACCTAAATGTGGTCCAAATTACCGATTTGGTGATTTAAAAAAAAATTAAATTTTTAAAACCGAGAAAATCCGATGCTTTTTTTGTTTTAAGTGGTCAAAAACATTTTCGGTTGCCATGGCAAATCGAATGGGTCTCACATAGGTCTACATTAAGCAATAAACACCTCGGGTACTCCCCTTGTAAGTCAATCTCTACTGTCTGATCGGTTTCACTAACTTCTTTTTGTTGGAAATATATTTATTTTGCTTCCAAATTATTGGATTTCACACCTCTGATAAGATTTTGTCTCGATGACCCATCGATACCGCTTTTTGTCTTAATGGTTTAAAAGGCTTCCCTCTTCCTGCCAAACCCATTTCGATTTGTTAAAACTGTAAAATATTGTTACGTTTTTTTATTGGCTTACGGTCAAATTTGTGTTATGAAGAGAAACGTGGTTATCGTAGATTTGAAAATGAGGTTAAAGCAGACGCATTTTAAAAATATTTTCAGTTATTTGATTTTGAAAGAGAATAGTTTTTTTTGGTGATGAATTAAAAATTTGGATAGAGAAACTGTCATTGGAACCCACAACGCGAAAGTTTTACATTTTGGCGACTGAAGTGGGATATTGCCTTATATTTTTGGAAACTACAGAACATTATACGAGAGTATTTTGTAAACTATAGAACATTTTACGAGAGTATTTTGCAAACTACAGAACATTTTACCAGAGTATTATGGAAACTACAGATCATTTTACGAGAGTATTATGGAAACTACAGATCATTTAACGAGAGTATTTTGGAAACTACAGAACATTTTACGAGAGTATTTTGGAAACTACAGAACATTTTACGAGAGTATTATGGAAACTACAGATCATTTTACGAGAGTATTATGGAAACTACAGATCACTTTACGAGAGTATTATGGAAACTACAGAACATTTTACGAGAGTATTTTGGAAACTACAGAACATTTTACGGGAGTAAAATGGCCTGCTCATATATTGCTCCCACGCTTGGTCCTTCTCTATACATCCAACTCGTTAACCACTCACATCTCAATTCTACAGATTTACTGAAAATCTTCTCGGCTGCGTCCTCAAGGAAATTCGCGATTTCTATCCGTTTTGCAGCAATGTTATAAGGATCCATCTTATCTCGCGTATGGTGAATCTTTAATCTCTTCGGAACGTGGTGTTCAGCAAGGCGACCCGTTGGGTCCGGCACTATTTTGCCTTCTCGTCCACAAAGTGGCTTCCCGAGTAGGTAGAAAATGAGAGTTGAGCCCCACGTGGATCTAAGATCCCTATGGGGATCCATAAGAATTGAACGTGGATCTCTTCCATAGAGAATCAACGTGGAGCAAAAATCACCGACTCGAGTTCGTTCTCTTTCCCAGCTCGGCACCGGTAGAGACAATGTACGAAAGAGTCCGTTGAAATAATGACTTTCCGAAGCCTCAATTCGGCGTAGAATACCGAGCTTATTAAATAGGCGGCTTCCTATTTCTTAACGCAGAGGGAATGTACCTTGAACGTGTTTTACGGCGAGAGAGACGAAACATTAGCTATATGCTTAAAATAACGGGGAGCGAATTCAAGTGGAGGCTAAAAGAGGCGACGAGAAGCAATGTAAAGCGAAAGAACGGTAGGCCTTGAAAAACGGATCCTCGGTTACGGAGTTTCTCCCTTTGCCGGAAAGGGATCCTATATGAGTTATTTAACGTGGTTTCCAATATCCGTCGTCCGTCGAATATAATCGCTTTTAGGAATAAGTCTAAACACGTACTCCATCGAAATATTTGAAATTAAAAAACATACAATATTAAAATAACGGGGAGTAATTCGTATTTAATCCACACTGACTTACACGAAGGTCGTACAAAGGTCGTGTATAAAAATGAGAGAACTGCCCCACGGAAAATGCATTTTCCCATAGGATTGTACAGGGAATATATGATTCCCCGTTGATTCTCTATGGGGATTTAATCAACCTTGAACGCCCTTGAAAAGTACCGGCTCAAAGTGGTTGCATTCGCCGGTACCGAGAATTCGAAAGAGACCGTCGAAAAATTGAAACGTCAAATCGAAATAAGCTCTCATGTTTCGCCGGGAGTAAAAGTACGAGAGTGGCAACGGGATTCATAGTCGAGCGTTGAAGAAGAACGTGGGGAATCGAATGATTTCGAAGCTTCAGTCGGCAATCTAGCCGTCTAATGTATACGGCGTTTCTAATTTCTACTAGAAGCCGATAGTTCTTACGAGCGACTCGTCGACGCGTCGAGCCTAGGGGTGCAGAGTCGCCTTTAAGTCATCGTCATTCAAAGCGCTTACGAGAAGGTGAATCCTCATTCAATAACAATGGGGAATCAAAACGCCCTTAAAAAGTTTATTCGTGGGTTTCGTTACCGTTCTTTCACGCTCGGTGTGGGAGGAATCAGAGAGAGTCTTCGGGAGAACCCGGATAATTCATACGCTATCGAATTTCTTTGACGGGAAAAAAATATTTCGCCGGTGTTTTTAATAGAAGCCAAAATAAACGTGCGACAAACTAAATCTCCAAGTTTGGGCTTGATTAATAATTATGGAATTTCTCGTGAAAAGAAAGTAAGTAGAAGGAAAGTGAGGGTTTGACATCGATCCTAGGATCGAGGATCGAGGATCCAGGATTTAAGGGGTGAAATGGGGGTAAAATCGTCGAAAAGTCAATGTATTTAGGGTATTTCTCGCGACGATATGTTTTTTCGTATATCAACATATTATGTCCAGGCCAACTTGTTCATTTATCTCCGCTTATCTCGAAAGACACTTGAACGTATATCTTATCGCGTTTTATGGTACGGAATAAGTTAAAATGATGTAATGATAACCTCGGCGGCGCGTGCGCGGATTACCCCGGAGGACGCGGTTAATTTGAATTTAAATGAGAGATAGCGCGCGCGTGCGCGGATTACCCGGGGGACGCGGTTAATTTTAATTTAAGAGTGTTTTGACGTCATTGAATATTCGTTGTTAAAGTAGAATTGAAACATTTTTAAACTTCATTTCAATATCATTGTAGTACTTAAATATGCTTGGCACTTGAATCTATATCACGAGTATTTTTTTTAAACGAATATTTCAAGTTTAAGTATGAGAAACGTATCGTTCTCAAGTATTGTAATTGTACACGTGATTCCGTATGAGGACCGGATAAATTCCTATATACGTAACGCGATACACTTCAAAATGCGTATACGTAGAATGGAATTAATTTTAAACCCCATTTTAATAAATAATATATCGACGATCAATAATTTCAGAGTATAAAAAGGGAAAACCGTATAATAGTTAGACCAGATTTCGAAAGTTCACCATCTGTATTGTATTGGAAGTGACTCCGAGGAATCTTAAAATGTAAGTAGGAATACTAGGTGATAATTCTTAACTTTGTCTTAATGTATGTATTTTATAGGAATTGTTCATTTCCTGTGTCTGCTGACAAAGGGTTAATCGTTTATTTTATAAATTAATTTATTAAATTAAAAAATATATAAATATAATAAAAAGTAAATTACATAAATCCATCGGAATTGATTTGCGGGTGTTCGGGGATTTGATAAACATCGTTAACATTTCTTATTGGACGAGGGTACGTACGTTATAATGCTATATAAAAATAATTTTTATCTAATTGTGGTAAAAAAAATAGAAAAAATGTAAATAACTTATAAAAAGTTTTAAAAAAGTTTTGATATATTTCAAAATAAAATATAAAGAATAAAGAAATTATACACTAAGGTTTATAGTATAGCTAAATATTAGTTATTATTTCTATAGTGAAATGGCATCGAATAATCTTCGATCTTTATCTGGAGAAATTGATACACCTTCATCAATATCTATTACAAATTCGGTAATCTATATAAATAAAATAGTTTTGTATTTATATTATATAGTTACATAACTTACATAAGTAATTATAATTTATTTATATTTAGATAATCGGAAGTAATAATGAATCTATTGAATCCAATGTAAAGAAAATGCAAAAGATGATTCACCAGTAAGCAGTATTCAGATAATTAAAAATCAGAAACAAAAACCGACTGATTACGGTGCATCAAGAGATTATATTTGTATATCTTCGAAAAAAGGTGAATCATTAAACATCAACAATGCGGTAATTTACTTATAATATATTTTATATGAAAATAATTAAAGGTTTTATAAATGATTAATTTATATTATAGATTATAGGTGGATCTAATAGCAAAATAGTATACGTCCAGGTAAAGTATTGTTTTATTTAGAAGTTTAAATTTTAAGTTAATGGTTTATTTTAGAATAACTATATGTTAAATTATTTATTTTAGAATAGCGTTGATACATATGGTGGTAGGACAACATTAGAAAGTAGGTATATTGATTTAAAAAAACTATCGATTAATTAAACATTTTAATAATATTTTTACATAGCTTCGATAGTATCCAGAGATTGTACGATTGTTATTACAAAATGAAACTAATTTATTTTATAATCTAATTTGAATTATTTATCAATAAATATAAAAAATTGTTTTGTTTTGTATTTAAATGTACACATTTTCATGCAAAAAAAAAGTTTTTTTTATCATTTTCTAGTAAGCGATTCTAAATTAGTTATTTTAACTCTTGCTAATTCTAATTCCTAGCCATTGTATTAGTAAGCAGATTTTTGCTCGATTCATTGTTACGTTTGTTATATTTTGTGTGATATGGTTAATGAAAATAAAAAAAGGTCTCGACTAGCTCATTTCAAATGGGTATACGAATACGTTAAATTACATTCCGATATACAAATATATACTCTTTACGTTCAATACGTTTAAATAGCTTTCTAAAATGTAAATATAGGTAGTAAAATACTGCAAAAACCTCTGACTCTACGTTCAATACGTTAAAATAGATTTCAATACGTAAATATAGGTGAAAAAATACTAGAAAAACACGCATACTATTATTTTTTTTAATTTTTGGAAATACACAACATCCACCAGTTACTTCGCAATATGACGAACTGGCTGCTCTCTTTGTCCCTAACATATCACAATTTAAACACAAATATATGCGTGGTAATGCTTTTAATACACCTGGTGGAATTCTTATACTCAAAATTCTTTTAGATTGGAAATAAACAGCTTTACGGTACTTCAAACAGATTGAGTATCCGTCACAGTACCATGCTAGCCCTCCGTCAGTTGGAACATGAAAAACTGAACCGTCACAATATATACAGAAGTAGCTACCAGTTCTTAAAAATGACGTGATTCCGTCTTTCTTCAATTCTTCGACAGATATTGCATTCACTAGTGGTAAATACACGCGTGGTTATAAATTCATATATAATTCTTATAATAGTTTCTAGTGAAGGCTACCATTAATTAAGAATTAACAACATCACCAAACTTTAACATTACAATTAAATAATTAAATATAAAAAATAATGTAATTTCTAAGCTAGCTTTAAAAATACCCGAAAACAATCTTACTTTTGAAAAATGACTCTTTAATATCATAAATCGTCTGTCATACTCGGAAACAATTATTTGATCACTGATGTCGTTTCTAATATTTCTTCAGCTTTTAAAGAAAAAAAGAAATACTCGAGAATGGTAAAATAGTCTATATTGAAATTTAAAGTGCGTTTAAATTGAAGTGATTCTTATTTTGGATTCCACTTTCACAATGGGAAAAGCGTCTTTCTCAAATGTTGTAATTGTACTAATAGAT
>NW_028324290.1:0-16534 GCF_980474605.1 Leiobunum rupestre | reverse complement strand
TGTTTTTTTTTTAGTTGAATATGTTTGTGACTTTTGAAGACGAAATATGACAACATTGAAAGTTCAATTTTAACATGAAATCTGTAGCTTTTGTAGCTTTGTATTGAATATTATAAAACTATTCTTATTTATTTACAGGGCTCCTATAATTCCTATGAAATCCTTTATTTTTAAAAATATCCTATAACATCCTATATATTTAGCCAAATTCCCAAAACGTCCTATAAAATCCTAAACTTTTTTTATTTTGCCCGTTAAATCCCACCACTCGGTTAAATGCCTAGATTTAGCTATAGGATAAATTCATATACAAAGTCATTCTAGTCTATAGTTTTGTTATTGTTAACATGGTTAGCTACTAGTATATTTTTGTGATAAAATAGTTATATAGTTTATATTTTTAATTGAAAATCAAAGATTTATTTCACTAAATATAGATTTTGTTTTTAACTGAATAAAGTTAGTAAATGAAAAAGCATGTATAGTCTTATAAAATCCTATAATTTTGAAAAAAATATCTTATAAAGTTCTATATTCTTAGAAATATAATCCTATTTTAGTATAAAAAAATTTAAGATTTGGGGGGTTGGGCCTTGTATTTATCATTTATATCGCTTGAAATTTAATTAATTAATCGCAGAATATTTACTAGCACTTTCAATCAGTTTTCTATTAGAAGTAAAGTATTGCCAAGTTAAAAAAAAACTCACGAAACAGTTGTTTGTAGCTTGCTTCGTTCAGTTACGTATTGCTGTCTTGGATGGACTCTCATTTTAACTCCAGAACAATTAAACAGTGGAACTGCTCCAAAATCACCAATTTATTTAAAAAAAATTGTTTTTCTTAGGCCCAAGTCATCTAGAGACTTTAAATGCTTTTATCCCAGGTGGCCGGCTTAAATTGCGTAGGAGGGTGGTGGCAAGCCCTTTATGCTACGCGAGCCAACAGCTAACCTCTACAACCCCTTTAACTAGTGGGGAAATGACTTGCAACTTCAACGCGGAAGGAGTTGTTCCAAGTTTTCACCCAATACCACAAGTTGGAATCGAACCCGACTCTTGTTGCTGCGAGGTGAAAGTGCTAAATTTTTTTATTGTTCTTAGAGGTCTCTGGGAGCAATTTGAGGTATGTTTTGATAATTCAAAATTTTTGAATTATTGCATTTTAATATAGTTTTAATTAAAATAAATATTTTAGAAATAAAAATTAATAACTGAATGAAAAACTGTAGATGGTACTTTTTTAAAAACATTTACAAGTTTAGTTTTATCTTATCAAGGCCCCAAAAAGCCAATTATTTTCCCCCGATAAAACAAATCCCCATAAACAAGAATAGTGGATAGAAAAGAGTAATATTAAAATATGATGTTTTCCCCCTCAATAAGCTCGTTGCTCTAGCCGAACGAAGATCCAGATTTTTCTCTCCATATTAACTTTTTAAGGTAATAATTCCCTTAAATACTTTTGGCGTGTTTCGGAAATTATTTTAACTCTCCAATTTTTCGAATCGTTAAATATTCTTTTTTTTTCTCTTTTACTTTTAATACCCTTTTAACATTTCTGCCAAAATATTTTCCGTGTAATACGACCTAGCGCTCTTAGACTGGTCAAAATAAAAAATGTCTGAAATATTTCGACTCCAGGTTAAAATCCCGCCGAGGAAACTGAAATTTACTCCACTAATTTTAAGCGATCCTTCAATGAAACTTTATAAAATTAACAATTATATTTTTAATAAGAAATCTAATTTGATACTCAATTAATTTAAATTTGGTATTTGCCTACCAAATAAAATATTTTTGAAAAATATTAGCCTTTATTAAGTTCTTCTATAGCGATACCGCTCTCAAATAACTTGATAAAATTGCCTTCGAAATGCGCATATCAATAGCTTTCATCTTTACAATGTCTTCCAAGTATATTTCAATATGAAAAAACTCCCGCTCGGTACGCCACCTTTCGTCACAATAAATCTTGGGAATATATAGATGCGGTAACGCGTCTTTTAAAACCGCAAATTTTAATAAGCCCGCACGTGCACGCCACCAGCATCACCAATCAAAACGGGTGCCACCCTGACGGCACCCCAACCCATCAAACTAATCGTATCTTTGCCAAATTTAATTCCGACCAAAAACTCCATCCGGAAAACGGGGGTGTTCCCCTCAACTGCTTTCCCCCTCCCTCCCCCATCGAAAGTTCTCATAAGAGGTCCTGAAATTAATTCTCTGGAATAATTCTCCCGCGCGCTTTCTAAGAGCGAACCAGGAAGAAGTGAAAAACTGGCTAGCGGCGAATAAGCAACGCTTCTCGATCTAAGCTAAGAGTGAGAGAAGGCTAAACTTCGGAGAATGAAAAATGGCTTCTCAGTTTTAGGGGCGCTCTAGCAGAGGGGGAGCTTGAATCGGCGGTTTCTGGCTCCCATCTTTGTATTGCCCCAATAGCTGGAATAAATATAGGGCTGCCAAGCCAGGGGGAAGAGCAATCGACGGATAAAAAAGGACCCGATATTTTTAAAACAGCTGTGACTAAAAGTCTCTAGCGTGCCTCTCTGGAAGCCGGCATACAGGGGGTGTCTACGTCGCTATAGGTGGCGCTCGTGGCGGCGCGGATTGGGAAGGTATATTGATTCATTCGGGAATAATCTGATCATTGAATAAAGTTTATCTGGGAGTACCCCCTCCGCCGTATCACCATTATTTCTCTTATCTTTTAAACTGCTATCAAACTTTATAGGTCGATTTGTAAATTTGCAGCTAGGGGCTAGCCCCCCCACTCGTCCCCTCTTTCTCTTTGTCGTAAATCGAATTTTTCTTTTTTCCTGTGTTATTACCTGAGAGAAACACCCTTTCAATCTTTTTTTAACCTGTTTATCTGATTTATCTCGTTATTGTATATATATATATTTTGGTGCACCCTTTTTTCTCCTATATGTTTGCTTTTACTCTGCAAGAGCAAGGTCTTTTTGCAGTGGGCCACTTGTTTTTGAAGGTTTGCGTTCAGCTGTCACTGTCGGTATATATATATATATATATATATATATATATATATATATATATATATATATATATATATATATATATATATATATATAAATATATAAAAGTGATTTATTAATTAGAATACATTCATGTGCTTTATAATTTTAACATTTTACATGGCTAGTATACACTGAGAGAAAAAACTGTAGTTGCTACAGGACATTTTTACATGGAGATACAGCACAACACGTTTACAGAATAGTTCAGTTAATATTACCACGTTTTTGTAGTTTTCAAAGGGAAAATGTACAAGAATAACGTTTATTCAATAAAAACAGATATTTACCGTAACAAGTACCGGAGAGGTTTTTAAAACCATTATCATACTTTGAATCTGTAAATATTACAGGTAAAATGTCTGTAAACTCTTCAGTTCAAAATGGAAAATTTACATAAATATAGTGCATTCGCTAAGTAAGTTAGCTTATGTTAAAAGTGCAGTTCAATGCCGTAAAAAGGTTTTACATTATTTAAAACTGTATGTTTTACATATATGCTTAGCGTAAAATATTCGTGTTTGAAGGGATAAATTCGCAAGTTCATAACCACTATATAAGTATGATCATTTATATTTTCGCAAAAGTTATTTTTTATGACAGTATGTTTTTCGAATGAAAATATAATTCATTGCGTAAGTCTCCGCGAATTGCTACTAGATTTTGCATGGGATCGTAACGCTTTCAGAAGTAAAAGTAACTCTTACAAAATAATAATAAATTATTGAATCAGAACGGTACGTTTATTATTATAAACGATCACTAAAGGTTGTATTTTTTTAAATTGAGATCTAAAAGCGTTTTCACTCTTACTTATCGTCATCAAAATATATAGACTAGAATTTATTTTGTCAACGAAAAGGGAAGGAATTAAGGAATAGATTTCTGAGATTTCCTGATGTTTTGAAAATTACAATTTAGTAATCATTTTACGACAGACTATCATTAACCGAAGTTGATCTGCGTCATACTTATGTTTATTATTTTACTTTGATAACACTAGTATGACACTTGTAGGCCTTTGTAAGGTTTTAGCTTTTTTATCCATTTTATGGTGAACTTTTTAACCTTTTCGCGTTTTTAATGTTCTGGGAAAAATTGGGGGGTGTGAGGGGATACCCCTAAGTCAATACTAAACATTACATTATTGCAATTTTAAATTCACATCATTAGCGCCTCTGAATTTCAATCGCGGGCTTTGATTTCTTCCGCATGCATTCTGGAAGTTCACTTGCCCTAAATAAGGCTACCCTTTGCATATACACTTACAACCGAACAGCTCTTTTTTCAATTTTACAGAGTCGAGCGAACATAACTTAAAGGTAAATATTTTACTTTTCCGTATAAGTATATTTTAGAGGATAATTCAATATTTAAAATGAAAAACCTTTATTTTGTGTATAGCTACTAGTCTACTAGAGTCTCTGTAACGTCTATAATCAGTAACTGGACTGAAGTCAAAAAGTAATTAGGGTAAGTTGTATGAACATAAGCTATTTACTACCTTGAAAAATTTAATTTATTTTAATTAGATTTTTAAGCGAAATATAATTTTGATTTAAGTTGTATTTCATTTTGTTTAAAATTGTATAAAATCACCTTGATTGTGTTTGTCGTTTTTAGGGTTGTAGATAAATTGGGTAATTTGGAACAATATGCCCGCAACCGAGCCCGCAACCCTCTTTCTTTCCTCGTCGCTGATTGGATGACAGTATTCCACGGATATCATACAATTTTTACATCGATTTTTTTAATATATTGTTTTTTTAAGGTTCGTAGCCGCTATAAATCCGGAAAACCCCAAGGATTTCGTTAATACCAAAGATATTGGATTGATTAATAAAGTGTCCGCTTTTAAGTGGACCCAGCCTAAAATTACTGGCATTTAACCTTATTTTTTGTGAATTTAATTCAAGTTGTTAAGTAATTGCAACGGTAGTTTCTGAAATAAAATATGAAAACATTACCATAAATGAAAGAAAATCGATATTTTTTAATTAGTGAAGTTCATGTAAAACACACAACTCCGAACTGTATATTTTACTTATTCTTCTATACAATAAACATAATTTACTATAAAATGTACTGTACTTCAAGCTGTTTATTTTTCATATTATTTACGATAATAAACACAACTTAATGTACAATGTACAGTACTCCGAATGTATATTTTACATTCATAAAATAAACAAAACTCGTAAAATCTACAGATATCCAAACTGTATATTGTACACATTCTTCGATACAATAAACATAACTTACTGTAAAATTTACAGTCATTTGAGCTGTATATTTAACATAATCATCACTAAAATAAACATAACCTACTGTACAATCTACAGTACTTATAACTGTATATTTTAGATATTCTTAATGAGAATAAACTTAACTTACTGTACAACATACAATACTACCAATTGTATATATTACACAATCTTCAATATAATACACATAATTTACTATAAAATATACAGTAAATTGAGCTGTATATTTTACATATTCTTCACGAGAATAAACCTAACTTACTGTACAATCAACACTACTCTTAACTGTATATTTAACATATTCTTCAATATAATAAACATAACTACCCGTAAAATCCACAATACTATAGACTGTATATTTCACATACTCTACAATACAATAAACATAACTTACGCTCAAATATACTGGGGGCTGATCTGTAGTTTACACGTTTTTAACTCGAAACTTTTCTAGAGTTTATGTAAAATGTACAGAGTTACCTACTGTAATTTTTTTTATTTTCCTGTGAAAATAATATCATCTACAGTAAACTTTTTACTGTAATATTTACATATTTTTCGACGTACATAGATTTCACGAAAGGCCAGGTACAATCTACGTAAAGACATGGACACTCTTGGGTCCTTGATTTTCCTGTAAAATCGACCGAATATTTTTCTCTCAGTGTAGTATAGGAAAAGTAATGCGCTTGTAAAATTTTGGGCCATTTCGTGGAGTACACATTCGCGGGAAATTCGTGCCCAATGGAATCTGCTTCGAGCCTGCGTAGATACACGTTTATTTTTCATTTTTATTTTTAGCACATATATACACTCCTGGAGTGACGTATTGTTAATGATATCCTGTTGTAGACAGTAAATATTTTGGTGGTTTATATTTTGGGACTACTTTGTACTTAGGTATGTCACCCAACCTTTCTGGAGTACTTTTCATACATAGTTATTCTCTTAACCAAACAATCTCAGCAAAATGGACTCAAACCTACCACAGTTATCGCCTAAAGGATATAATTTGTTTCGCCATTTTTTAATATGGCGTCCGATTTCCAATAAAACAACAATAGGCCTTTCTATAAAGTCATTACGCTTGCCGAACTTGTTTTAAGGTATCGCTTTCGTCACGAGATACGTAGGAGTTCAGATCAGTTTTGAAGGTTAGATCTTTATAAAAAGGGCGACTCGTCGAATTTTCTTAGGGCTATCATATAGTGAAACGTCACTTCTACGTCACGAGTGACGCGCCCAATACATCTAAACAAGAAGGCCAATGTTACTTTAAAGAAAGGCCTATTACAAAGGTGTATGAGCAATCACTAAAGAAAACTCAAAACGGAACGTTTGAAGAATTTTCCGCCATTTTCCAAGATGGCGTTGGATGTATATTTAAATATATTCTTAGTAGTAGGTAATAGAGTAATTTCAGGCTTTTCATAATCCCTATCAATGGACAGTTAATTAAGAGGACAAGTTTTCGATACCCTTCCACAGTGCATTTTATTTCTCCCCGCGTATCAATCAGCTCGAGAGACTCCGAGGGAGTCTTGCAAGGTCGTTTGTACCACGTGATCTTAAAATTTCAAAATGGCAATCTAATGCTGTTGATATTGTTACGTAATTTTTTGCGCTTTATATTTTAGTAATTTTTTATTTTGGTTTTTTAATTCAATAAAAACTATCAACTGATATTTAGTATATCATATTTAATCTATAAAAACGTGAAAAAATCCCTTTTGGCGTAAAAATGTACTTCGTGTTTATCTTTTTTCTTTTTTGGAACAGTATCGTCAACTCTTAGCGATACTTGTTTTTTTCAAACCACCTTGGACGACTCCCTTAGTGTGATTGGTTTACGGGGGCTAAAAACCAGGCTTTTTACCAATCCTCTAAAATCTACTATCCATGCCCTATCTATAAATAAATACATTATTCTTTAATTAAAAAAGTATGATAGGATGACCTGGTCATAATTAGAGCTTCGCAAAAAATATCTTTATCAAAATAATGTTTTTTTTTCCAAATGAATACCACAACTTAAATAAAATCACATCTAAACCATAAACGTTCAATTTTCCGGTTATATAACCGCTAAAGAGAAAATGTTTAATTATCTAACAATATCACCACAAAACCACCAACGTTTAATTCAATATTTAATTACCCAGTCCAAAAGATGGATTGTAATTCCTCCACTTTCTAAAACATCACGCAACTCTATTTTCCAATAATTAATCATTGATAAAACTATATGGCCATTCCGTGTACAACATTAAAATCAGTTCTTGAACTCTCCAGAGTCAGCGCCGAAATTAGAGGTTCAGATTTAGATTTATTCGTGGGGCAGCCGGGGCAGACAATCGAACAACTTGGTCTCGCCAACGATTTATAATATATCGTTTTACGGAGGAGTTGGGGAGGCCTCCCCACCCGTTTAAATCAAAATTCCATCCGCATCTTATCCATTCGGGCTCGGCGTCATCCTCGGAAAACCATTCGTCGTTGAGGTCGTCCGCGATTCCCCCCAAATATCGTCGTCGATTCCGTCAACTTTATCGCGAAATAAAATCCAATCTTTCTCCGGCCTCTCGGGCCTCCGATCGCTACTTTCAAATTTAGCATCTCTCTTTCGAATCGCGCCACCACGGATCTACTTGACTGGAAAACGAGGCAATTTTCTTCTAAACCTTTTTCTTCCGTGAGGGGTTTAGAGAATCCGATGTTTTTTTATCATCCGTTTCTAAAGGGTCGTTCTTTTTTATTTTATCTATACGATTTTAACGGATATTTAAGAATAAAAAATACTTTTAGATACATTTTGATAGCGAGGAAGATTCGTTCTTTATATCTTGTTATTTGGCGCTTTTTCTAAAAAGCGCCTAAAAAGGAATAATGTTACACGCTGTACTTGTTTTTATTTCATCTTTTATTTTTGTACTTTTCAAAAAACTAGTTTCTTTAACGTTGTAAACCGGGCGCGGAAGAAAAAGAAACGAAAATCCGGTATAGAAATAAAAGCGAGGTTTTTGTTCGGACGGGATGTCTTTGAATGTCTTCCCATCTTCCGTCTGAATTATCTTTAGATTCGTTTGAGCATCCCCCTTCTCGGATGAGATCCTTAGAATGGAAGATGTTGAGGATGGAAGGGTTGATTTTAAAAGCGTTTCTTTTTAGAGGGATTTTGTCGTGTCACTGGATAAGAAGCAAACCGCCCATCGAGTTCTCTTTTTTTCTCGATTCTTTTTATGTTTTTTTTTGGCTCGTCGCGCCATTCAGATGGTATAAAAATTTGCCCCGCCACTGTCTCAGTCCCGCTAACGCCGGGCTTCTCCAAATTAGTTTCTCAGTGACATTTTCCCCCCTCTTACACCAGGACGGAAGGGGGGGGGGGTACCGTGTGGGCTGCCTGGAACCAACGGGTCCTTTATCGAATCAAGTGGGAGAGATGTCTAGTTAGGGGAGACTTTCGCTCTGACGCGCTTTCTTCGTCAAGTGACCCAACAGTGGAATCGAAACCCGGATGACAGCGTACCGTTAACCTACTCCGTCAGCGTTTTGTCGTATTGTCAGGTCATATCTGTATAGATCGGGATGGTTTTAGGGGGTGTTATATCTGACCCTTCGTTGTATATACCTCTATATTTTTTGGTGGGCAACCATTCTCTTTCGCGGTTAGATAAAATGTAAACAGAAATAGTCATAGGTTTCATAGATATTTAAAAGATTTAGGGATTGAAATAATGGTCTGGAGGGTGCTAAATAATCTGCACGTGCTATCGTTCTCACAATCCTTTTTTGGTTTAAAAAAATCTTTTTAGGTTACATTCAGAGGTATTTCCCCATATTGATAGGCAATATGTAATTCTAGAATAAACAAGGGCATAATACAACTGTTTACAAATGTTGTCGGTAAAAACTGTTCGATTTTTTGTAATTATATAAATGCTATATGATATTTCTTTTGAGATTTTTGATACATGTCTATTCCACGTTAAGTATTCATCAAATATCAGACCTAGATATTTATAATTATTTACTCTTTTCAGATGCGTATTAATGATAGAAATGTTATCATTACAATTGGTATCTTTATTATTGTTGGAAAAAATCATGTATACTGATTTGTCAAAATTAAGCTCTAGATCATTATTTTTCAGCCAATTATAGATTTTATCAAGTTGTGTATTTAATTCTTTTATAATTAAAGATTTTTTCCTCCTAGTAGGCCAAGAGTGTCATCCGCATAGAGATAGAATATTTCTTCTAGTTCTTTAGTTAACATATCATTAATGTACATATTAAACAAAATTGGTGATAGCACAGAGCCCTGCGGGACTCCACACTTAATGGTAATCTCATCAGATAATTCATTATTTACTTTCGTATGACAATTTCTTTTTAAAAGGTATGAGGCTATCCAGTCGTAGCTGATTCCCCGCACTCCCATTAAATACAATTTATGTAGTAACCGCTCATGATTCACAAAGTCAAAGGCTTTTTTCAAGTCTAGAAATACACCGACAACATAATTTCCTATATCAAGATTATTAATTATTTTTTTATATACTCCATTGATGGCCAATTCTGTGTTACTGTTTGCTCTAAAACCAAATTGTTTATCAGAAATTATTTTGTACTTGGTACAAAAACGATTTAATCTACTATAAAAAGAATTGTCAAATATTTTTGCAAAGACCGATAGTAGGGCTATTGGACGGTGATTACTTGGTTGAGTTTGGTCCCCTTGTTTGTAGATTGGTTTGATGATTGTTTTTTTAAGAAAATTTGGATAAGTTCCAGTCTTATATGATAAATTTATTAGGTAGGTTAGTGGCTTTTTTATATATTGAGTGGAAAGTTTGGGGATACGTCATCGATATCTAGAAAGGAGTCTGATCTCAGGTTTTTTATTATTTTATCGATTACATCTTCAATAACTTCAAAAAGAAGCATCGAATTTTTTACATGCTTTACATTACAGTATGACTTATCGTTGTTCTCTATATTTTTTGGGATTCTAGAATTAAAAAAGGTATTGAGCGAGTCTGCACTAATATTAATTTTCTTGTAAGTTTTTTTTTGATTTATCTAGTAAGTTGTTTACTGTTTTCCATATACTTTTTATGTTACCTTCATCTGCGTTAAGTTGTTTCCGGTAATAGTTATTTTTCGCATTTCTTATATAGTTATTACAATGGTTTCTAGCTTCTTTATACAGGGTCTTTTTTTTTGCTCGGAAAAGTGTTTTTTTTCAAAAACTATTTATAGTACCGATTTCAAATTTGGAAGGTCAATTCTCTATACCGGGGGACATCAGTTTGAGAAATTTGAGCGTTTTCGGTAATGTTTTTCACCAATTTTGAAAAATTATTTTTCGACCACTAGGTGCGAGATAAAAAATTTCTATTATAAAGTTGTAGGCCGTCATCGAAAACCCTTAAAATTGTTCACTCGACGAAAAACAATTTATTTATCAGTGAAAATTCGAGCTTGAAAAATTTACAAGTTGGTGAAGCCAAATTACGATTGTTCGAAACGATAATTGAAACCGAATTACCTAATCCAGTTGAAACGTTGGTTAAAAAAACGACCGGATTTAAAAAACACGAGGCTATAGGTCAATCCTAAACATGCATTGGGTATTTAAAGGAAAACTTTGGGAGATTATTATCAGTGTTTGATAATATTTCGAACAATGCCTCGTTATTCAGTAGCTGAGCGTACCGAGATAGTTGCCATTTACTATGGAGAAGCAGCGCAAAACCTTAGAAGAGTGACTGAAATCTTCGCAGAAAGACATCCAAATGGAGCACCATCTGTAAATACAGTAAGACGAGCAATTCACGATTTCAATCAATTTGGTAACTTGCAACCTAGGTGTCGCGGATTGGGTCAACCGGATTTAGACTTCGAGAACAATGTACTCGCGTACTTTGTGGCATATCCTCGTCACAGTTGCGCTAACGCCGCTGCTGATTTGGGTTGTTCTGCAAATCGTGTGTGGAAAATTCTTCGTAAGAATCGCTATCACCCATACAGAGCTACGCTCCACCAAGGACTAATTGACGGAGACCATCAAAGACGTTATGAATTTAGCAACTGGTTACTAAATGCTGTCCAAGAAGATAGACAATTTTTGCGCCATGTTTTGTTCTCCGACGAAGCGTCATTTTCTAGAGATGGGCCCTTTAATCATCAATACAGCCATCTTTGGTCTGACATCAACCCACATTGGGGTTTTGAATATCATCACCAGGTTCAATTTGAACGGGTCAATGTTTGGGTTGGACTTGTTGGAAACCGTTTGATTGGTCCCTTTTTCCTGCCGACGAACCTCAACGGCCAAAGGTATTTACATTTTCTACAGAACGAACTGAGTGACGCAATCGACGACCTTCCATTGGCTGAAAGACGTCAGTTGTGGTTTCAGCAAGATGGCGCCCCTCCGCATTTTTCCCGGCAAGTAACTGAGCACCTCAACAACGAGTTTCCTGAAAGGTGGATAGGGAGAAATGGTCCAGTGCATTGGCCAGCAAGGTCACCTGACCTAACACCGCTGGATTATTTTCTCTGGGGATTCGTTAAAGCAAAGGTATACGCCACGCCCATTGAAACTAGGGAGGAACTCATTAGACGAATAATCAGTGCTTGCCGAGACGTCACACCAGAAATGGCAGAGAAAGCGTTTGAGAACTTAATTGTCCGCGCACAAACCTGTGTTGCAGCCAATGGTGATATGATTGAAAATGTTTTGTAAAAATGTATGTGAATAAAATATCTGCATTTAAAAACCAAACGTGTACATTTTTTCAAGTGTGAAAACTCTACTACGTTTGTATTAGACTTGTTCCCTTTTCAATTATCGTTTCAAACAATCGTAATTTGGCTTCACCAACTTGTAAATTTTTCAAGCTCGAATTTTCACTGATAAATAAGTTGTTTTTCGTCGAGTGAACAATTTTTAAGGGTTTTCGATGACGGCCTACAACTTTATAATAGAAATGTTTTATCTCGCACCTAGTGGTCGAAAAATAATTTTTCAAAATTGGTGAAAAACATTACCGAAAACGCTCAAATTTCTCAAACTGATGTCCCCCGGTATAGAGAATTGACCTTCCAAATTTGAAATCGGTACTATAAATAGTTTTTGAAAAAAAAAACACTTTTCCGAGCAAAAAAAAAGACCCTGTATTTATTTAAATTGTATTCATTTGGAGATCTATACCAGGTTTTTTTTAGTTTGTTTTTGTTCTTAATCAGGAGCTCATGCGAACTACGAAGTCACCGGACGTCGACATGGCCACCCACATTGCCCAGATGTGCTCTCTCTGGACAGATATCTTGTCAACGGCAAAGACAGAAAAGGACGTAACGTTCGACGATTGCATCCTTATTGCATGTATTTTCGAGTCCCTACCGCAGGACGAATACCGAGAATTTGGTATGCTTTGGTATACGATGCCTACTGAGAAACAGACTGTCGCAGAATTAGAACGTCTGTTAATCGGCCGTGCAACTCGAGAAGGCGACGAGTTCGGAGATTCCTCTGGGATTATGGTAAAACGCAGTAACAGAAGTTACTCTGGCACCTCAAATGAGAAGAAAACCATAAGACGTAAGCAAAAATGTACAAATTGCCGGAAGCTTGGTCACATTGCTGAAGACTGTCGGGGACAAAAACGAGCCTCTAGAAAGACGTGTAATGACGACAGTAACCGCGCAAGTATTGGGGGTCTGATTGCAGCTGACGGTCTCGTTGCACGTTCATCATCTGAAGAAGCCTGGTACTTTGATTCGGGTGCTACACAGCATATTACGAACGACGCCACGAAGTTCCTGAATTTCCGAAGGTTTGCTACACCAGCAACTCTTCAGATCGGAAACAAGATGCAGATGACAGCGGATGTTGAAGGATACATCAAGTTTCAGTTCCGGATTGGAAAGAAACTTTGTAACGATGTCGTCCACAATGTCTGGCACATTCCCGACTTCGCCTGCAACGTTTTCTCATTAAAAAGTGCCATGAAGAGAAACAAGAATCTGGAGTTCAAAGTTACAGCAAATTCTTGTGGTCTCTATGAAGTCCTCGGGGGTAAAATAAACATCTGTGTCCCTGGTAGGGTCAAGAACTTCTATCGTCTGGACGTCATGGTCAAGCAGCCATCCCAATCTGCTCACATCGCAGCAGATCCTCAAAATGACCGAAAAGCAGATCTACAAGTCTGGCACGAGCGGATGGGTCATCAGGATAAACGTCATGTAGCAGCAACCTTGAGAAGACTCGGATATGCAGTCCTCAACCAGAGCTCTGATAAGCTCTGTGAAGGGTGCATCAGCGGCAAGATGACGAGGCACAGTTTCGGCTGTAAAAGGCAACGAAACCGGGTGAAAGGATTCACTCAGATCTCAAAGACGAGTATTCGAGCCGTGTTCTTCCGACGAAGAAATCCAAAGTCATTGACTGTTTCAAAGAATTCCTTGCTTTCTGTCGAACCCGCAACCTCACAGTACAAGAGCTGGTCACTGACAATGGAACCAAATATATCAATGAAGAGTTTCATCGTTGGACTTCAAAAGAAGGTCTCAACCATCGCAAGTCAATGTCATATACGCCAGAACAAAACGGGGTTGCTGAAAGAGAAAACAGTACAATTATGGAATCCG
This sequence comes from Leiobunum rupestre, assembly GCF_980474605.1. Classification (NCBI taxonomy): domain Eukaryota; kingdom Metazoa; phylum Arthropoda; class Arachnida; order Opiliones; family Sclerosomatidae; genus Leiobunum; species Leiobunum rupestre. Next base: position 2,575 of record NW_028324290.1, on the reverse strand, counting down.
TACGAGCCATGTTGCACTCCAGATCAGACTTACCACCGAAACTCTGGGCTGAAGTGGTAAACACGACTGTCTATGTCCTGAATAGAACAGCTCCGACTTGCATTACTGGGATGACCCCATACGAGCTATGGACGGGGAAGTCAAATCCGTCGATCCAGCATCTGCGAGTTTTTGGCACAGAATGTTTCGTCCACGTACCAAAAGAGAAAATAAAAAAACTGTCACGAAAGGCATACCGGGGTTTCCTGGTTGGTTACGAAGACAACGCAGATGTTTATAGAGTCTATGTTCCAGAGCTGAATGATGTCCTGAGGTCGAGAGATGTCAGATTTATGCCTGAAATTTGCACTCTTGACCCCTGGATTCCTGTCCCGGATGAATTGTCCACCCAGGGCGAGCAGTTAACCGACGTTTCTATCTGCAAAGACGAGCCAATCACAGCTACAAATGTACCAAGTGATATGCCAATCACTACTGCTGGTTTCTCAGAAAACGAGTCCATAACCGCTACAAATGTACCAAGCGATATGCCCATCACCATACCTGTTCATGACAAAGGCAAGGACATTCACCATGGGATAAGTGGTCCAGTTCTCAGAGATCGCTCAACCCTCAAGAAAGTTCAGTAGTGTCATACCTGTCATCCAGCAAATAAAGCCTTCCTGATCTGCGACACATTACCACAGACTGCCAGCGAAGCACGTTCCAGTAACGAGTCCACAGAATGGCAGGAGGCAATGGCAGACGAGCTAACAGCTATGAAGAAACACGATGTCTACGAAATGGTCGATCCTCCGCTTGGTCAAAAAATCATTGGAAACCGTTGGATTTTACGTAGATGAAGATGGTTCAGTTATCAAGTACAAAGCTAGACTCGTAGCTAAAGGATTTACGCAACGAGAGGGTGTCAATTACGACGAGACTATCGCTCCGGTCGCTCGATTCGAGACTCTACGAATATTTCTCAGCCTAGTCGCAGATAAAAAAACTTCATCTACGACAATTCGACGTGAAGACCGCTTTTCTGCATGGCCAGCTATCTGAACCAATAAACCTACGTCAACCCGAAGATTTCAACGATGGCAGCGGACAAGTCTGGAAGTTAAGGAGAAGTCTTTATGGTCTCAAGCAATCCCCACGGTGCTGGAATGAACGAGTCGACAAGTCCTTACGTGACCATGGTTTCAAAAACGCTGATGGAGACCGATGCCTGTACATGCTGTCCACCAACGCCCTTTTCTTGGTTCTCGTCCTCGACGTCGATGATGGTCTTATTGCTGGAAATACTACCGAAGCTGTAGACGAGTTCCTTTCCAATTTCAGTGATGAATTCGAAATCATCACAGGAAGAGCGTCAACCTATTTTGGGCTGAAAATTGTTACGTTGAAAGACGGGTCTATATTTCTACACCAGAGCGCCTATATCGAAAAAGTCCTGGAGAGGTTTAACATGCAGGACTGCAAACCAGTAAAAACTTCTACCATCAGTCCAGACACTACCGATCAGAGCAGAGAGCTTTTCGAGTCAACAACCGTATATGCCTTAGCCATCGGAAGTCTCAGATACGCAGTCACAGGAACACGACCTGATATAGAGTACGCTGTTAATCGAGCGTCACAAGCTATGGCCAATCCCACAGTTGCCGACTGGAACTGGGTGAAAAGGATCTTTCGATATCTTAGAGGGACCTCTACACTTGGTCTCCTATTCAAGGCAGGCGATTCTCTGACAACAAATCATCTGGAATCGTATGCTTAATTGGTACCACTCCAGTCACATGGGCGAGTAGAAAGCTACAATCCACCGCCTTATCAACCACAGAGGCCGAGCTGGTAGCTGCCACTGAGGCAGTCAAGGATGTCGTCTGGATTGAAAGAATCAAGTCATAGACAATGATGTGCCATCAAACTCATTAGAAATCCTGAGTTCCATCGCCGAACGAAACATATCAGCATTCGTCAATACTACGTCCGTGAGCTGGTTTATGAGGGCGTGATCAACGTTATGTATGTCCCAAGTGAAGAGCAACTGGCCGACATATTCACCAAGTCATTGTCAGCAGAAATCTTCATCCGTCTGCGTCACAAACTAAACCTATGTCACCTTGAAAAAAATCTAGAACGAGGGTGAGTGTTGAAGATAAGGAACGTTATCGGTTTTTTTACCCCGTATAGGTTGGACTTGAATGTATAGCGCTTGATAACATAATTTACTTCTGGTATTACCAATAATGTAATTATTTATATTTAGGAAGAATGTTTATGTCGCTATAATCGGCGGGCACGTTGAACGCCTTACCTCCCGTCACGTGTGGGGGGGGGGGGGCAAAACAAACGTCACCAACGTTTGATTCCATCGCGTCGAGTTACATAAATATTACCCACCAATTAAATACCAGGACTTTTCGATTTATTTTAAGCGGCGGAGCGTACTGGGAGACCAACGGGTGGATTTAGAGAAACGCTAAAAAAGTCTCGACATAGACATTCTCCCTAGGTATAAATAAATATCTTCTTGGTATTACCATGTAATACCATTAAAAACTTGTAGTACTGCGTAATACCGTAAAATTTC
>NW_028324289.1:0-27013 GCF_980474605.1 Leiobunum rupestre | reverse complement strand
TTAAATGAGTAAATCGCGTTTAAAAGATTTGATCGTGATTTAAATGAGTAAATCGCGTTTAAAAGATTTGATCGTGATTTAAATGAGTAAATCGCGTTTAAAAGATTTGATCGTGATTTAAATGAGTAAATCGCGTTTAAAAGATTTGATCGTGATTTAAATGAGTAAATCGCGTTTAAAAGATTTGATCGTGATTTAAATGAGTAAATCGCGTTTAAAAGATTTGATCGTGATTTAAATGAGTAAATCGCGTTTAAAAGATTTGATCGTGATTTAAATGAGTAAATCGCGTTTAAAAGATTTGATCGTGATTTAAATGAGTAAATCGCGTTTAAAAGATTTGATCGTGATTTAAATGAGTAAATCGCGTTTAAAAGATTTGATCGTGATTTAAATGAGTAAATCGCGTTTAAAAGATTTGATCGTGATTTAAATGAGTAAATCGCGTTTAAAAGATTTGATCGTGATTTAAATGAGTAAATCGCGTTTAAAAGATTTGATCGTGATTTAAATGAGTAAATCGCGTTTAAAAGATTTGATCGTGATTTAAATGAGTAAATCGCGTTTAAAAGATTTGATCGTGATTTAAATGAGTAAATCGCGTTTAAAAGATTTGATCGTGATTTAAATGAGTAAATCGCGTTTAAAAGATTTGATCGTGATTTAAATGAGTAAATCGCGTTTAAAAGATTTGATCGTGATTTAAATGAGTAAATCGCGTTTAAAAGATTTGATCGTGATTTAAATGAGTAAATCGCGTTTAAAAGATTTGATCGTGATTTAAATGAGTAAATCGCGTTTAAAAGATTTGATCGTGATTTAAATGAGTAAATCGCGTTTAAAAGATTTGATCGTGATTTAAATGAGTAAATCGCGTTTAAAAGATTTGATCGTGATTTAAATGAGTAAATCGCGTTTAAAAGATTTGATCGTGATTTAAATGAGTAAATCGCGTTTAAAAGATTTGATCGTGATTTAAATGAGTAAATCGCGTTTAAAAGATTTGATCGTGATTTAAATGAGTAAATCGCGTTTAAAAGATTTGATCGTGATTTAAATGAGTAAATCGCGTTTAAAAGATTTGATCGTGATTTAAATGAGTAAATCGCGTTTAAAAGATTTGATCGTGATTTAAATGAGTAAATCGCGTTTAAAAGATTTGATCGTGATTTAAATGAGTAAATCGCGTTTAAAAGATTTGATCGTGATTTAAATGAGTAAATCGCGTTTAAAAGATTTGATCGTGATTTAAATGAGTAAATCGCGTTTAAAAGATTTGATCGTGATTTAAATGAGTAAATCGCGTTTAAAAGATTTGATCGTGATTTAAATGAGTAAATCGCGTTTAAAAGATTTGATCGTGATTTAAATGAGTAAATCGCGTTTAAAAGATTTGATCGTGATTTAAATGAGTAAATCGCGTTTAAAAGATTTGATCGTGATTTAAATGAGTAAATCGCGTTTAAAAGATTTGATCGTGATTTAAATGAGTAAATCGCGTTTAAAAGATTTGATCGTGATTTAAATGAGTAAATCGCGTTTAAAAGATTTGATCGTGATTTAAATGAGTAAATCGCGTTTAAAAGATTTGATCGTGATTTAAATGAGTAAATCGCGTTTAAAAGATTTGATCGTGATTTAAATGAGTAAATCGCGTTTAAAAGATTTGATCGTGATTTAAATGAGTAAATCGCGTTTAAAAGATTTGATCGTGATTTAAATGAGTAAATCGCGTTTAAAAGATTTGATCGTGATTTAAATGAGTAAATCGCGTTTAAAAGATTTGATCGTGATTTAAATGAGTAAATCGCGTTTAAAAGATTTGATCGTGATTTAAATGAGTAAATCGCGTTTAAAAGATTTGATCGTGATTTAAATGAGTAAATCGCGTTTAAAAGATTTGATCGTGATTTAAATGAGTAAATCGCGTTTAAAAGATTTGATCGTGATTTAAATGAGTAAATCGCGTTTAAAAGATTTGATCGTGATTTAAATGAGTAAATCGCGTTTAAAAGATTTGATCGTGATTTAAATGAGTAAATCGCGTTTAAAAGATTTGATCGTGATTTAAATGAGTAAATCGCGTTTAAAAGATTTGATCGTGATTTAAATGAGTAAATCGCGTTTAAAAGATTTGATCGTGATTTAAATGAGTAAATCGCGTTTAAAAGATTTGATCGTGATTTAAATGAGTAAATCGCGTTTAAAAGATTTGATCGTGATTTAAATGAGTAAATCGCGTTTAAAAGATTTGATCGTGATTTAAATGAGTAAATCGCGTTTAAAAGATTTGATCGTGATTTAAATGAGTAAATCGCGTTTAAAAGATTTGATCGTGATTTAAATGAGTAAATCGCGTTTAAAAGATTTGATCGTGATTTAAATGAGTAAATCGCGTTTAAAAGATTTGATCGTGATTTAAATGAGTAAATCGCGTTTAAAAGATTTGATCGTGATTTAAATGAGTAAATCGCGTTTAAAAGATTTGATCGTGATTTAAATGAGTAAATCGCGTTTAAAAGATTTGATCGTGATTTAAATGAGTAAATCGCGTTTAAAAGATTTGATCGTGATTTAAATGAGTAAATCGCGTTTAAAAGATTTGATCGTGATTTAAATGAGTAAATCGCGTTTAAAAGATTTGATCGTGATTTAAATGAGTAAATCGCGTTTAAAAGATTTGATCGTGATTTAAATGAGTAAATCGCGTTTAAAAGATTTGATCGTGATTTAAATGAGTAAATCGCGTTTAAAAGATTTGATCGTGATTTAAATGAGTAAATCGCGTTTAAAAGATTTGATCGTGATTTAAATGAGTAAATCGCGTTTAAAAGATTTGATCGTGATTTAAATGAGTAAATCGCGTTTAAAAGATTTGATCGTGATTTAAATGAGTAAATCGCGTTTAAAAGATTTGATCGTGATTTAAATGAGTAAATCGCGTTTAAAAGATTTGATCGTGATTTAAATGAGTAAATCGCGTTTAAAAGATTTGATCGTGATTTAAATGAGTAAATCGCGTTTAAAAGATTTGATCGTGATTTAAATGAGTAAATCGCGTTTAAAAGATTTGATCGTGATTTAAATGAGTAAATCGCGTTTAAAAGATTTGATCGTGATTTAAATGAGTAAATCGCGTTTAAAAGATTTGATCGTGATTTAAATGAGTAAATCGCGTTTAAAAGATTTGATCGTGATTTAAATGAGTAAATCGCGTTTAAAAGATTTGATCGTGATTTAAATGAGTAAATCGCGTTTAAAAGATTTGATCGTGATTTAAATGAGTAAATCGCGTTTAAAAGATTTGATCGTGATTTAAATGAGTAAATCGCGTTTAAAAGATTTGATCGTGATTTAAATGAGTAAATCGCGTTTAAAAGATTTGATCGTGATTTAAATGAGTAAATCGCGTTTAAAAGATTTGATCGTGATTTAAATGAGTAAATCGCGTTTAAAAGATTTGATCGTGATTTAAATGAGTAAATCGCGTTTAAAAGATTTGATCGTGATTTAAATGAGTAAATCGCGTTTAAAAGATTTGATCGTGATTTAAATGAGTAAATCGCGTTTAAAAGATTTGATCGTGATTTAAATGAGTAAATCGCGTTTAAAAGATTTGATCGTGATTTAAATGAGTAAATCGCGTTTAAAAGATTTGATCGTGATTTAAATGAGTAAATCGCGTTTAAAAGATTTGATCGTGATTTAAATGAGTAAATCGCGTTTAAAAGATTTGATCGTGATTTAAATGAGTAAATCGCGTTTAAAAGATTTGATCGTGATTTAAATGAGTAAATCGCGTTTAAAAGATTTGATCGTGATTTAAATGAGTAAATCGCGTTTAAAAGATTTGATCGTGATTTAAATGAGTAAATCGCGTTTAAAAGATTTGATCGTGATTTAAATGAGTAAATCGCGTTTAAAAGATTTGATCGTGATTTAAATGAGTAAATCGCGTTTAAAAGATTTGATCGTGATTTAAATGAGTAAATCGCGTTTAAAAGATTTGATCGTGATTTAAATGAGTAAATCGCGTTTAAAAGATTTGATCGTGATTTAAATGAGTAAATCGCGTTTAAAAGATTTGATCGTGATTTAAATGAGTAAATCGCGTTTAAAAGATTTGATCGTGATTTAAATGAGTAAATCGCGTTTAAAAGATTTGATCGTGATTTAAATGAGTAAATCGCGTTTAAAAGATTTGATCGTGATTTAAATGAGTAAATCGCGTTTAAAAGATTTGATCGTGATTTAAATGAGTAAATCGCGTTTAAAAGATTTGATCGTGATTTAAATGAGTAAATCGCGTTTAAAAGATTTGATCGTGATTTAAATGAGTAAATCGCGTTTAAAAGATTTGATCGTGATTTAAATGAGTAAATCGCGTTTAAAAGATTTGATCGTGATTTAAATGAGTAAATCGCGTTTAAAAGATTTGATCGTGATTTAAATGAGTAAATCGCGTTTAAAAGATTTGATCGTGATTTAAATGAGTAAATCGCGTTTAAAAGATTTGATCGTGATTTAAATGAGTAAATCGCGTTTAAAAGATTTGATCGTGATTTAAATGAGTAAATCGCGTTTAAAAGATTTGATCGTGATTTAAATGAGTAAATCGCGTTTAAAAGATTTGATCGTGATTTAAATGAGTAAATCGCGTTTAAAAGATTTGATCGTGATTTAAATGAGTAAATCGCGTTTAAAAGATTTGATCGTGATTTAAATGAGTAAATCGCGTTTAAAAGATTTGATCGTGATTTAAATGAGTAAATCGCGTTTAAAAGATTTGATCGTGATTTAAATGAGTAAATCGCGTTTAAAAGATTTGATCGTGATTTAAATGAGTAAATCGCGTTTAAAAGATTTGATCGTGATTTAAATGAGTAAATCGCGTTTAAAAGATTTGATCGTGATTTAAATGAGTAAATCGCGTTTAAAAGATTTGATCGTGATTTAAATGAGTAAATCGCGTTTAAAAGATTTGATCGTGATTTAAATGAGTAAATCGCGTTTAAAAGATTTGATCGTGATTTAAATGAGTAAATCGCGTTTAAAAGATTTGATCGTGATTTAAATGAGTAAATCGCGTTTAAAAGATTTGATCGTGATTTAAATGAGTAAATCGCGTTTAAAAGATTTGATCGTGATTTAAATGAGTAAATCGCGTTTAAAAGATTTGATCGTGATTTAAATGAGTAAATCGCGTTTAAAAGATTTGATCGTGATTTAAATGAGTAAATCGCGTTTAAAAGATTTGATCGTGATTTAAATGAGTAAATCGCGTTTAAAAGATTTGATCGTGATTTAAATGAGTAAATCGCGTTTAAAAGATTTGATCGTGATTTAAATGAGTAAATCGCGTTTAAAAGATTTGATCGTGATTTAAATGAGTAAATCGCGTTTAAAAGATTTGATCGTGATTTAAATGAGTAAATCGCGTTTAAAAGATTTGATCGTGATTTAAATGAGTAAATCGCGTTTAAAAGATTTGATCGTGATTTAAATGAGTAAATCGCGTTTAAAAGATTTGATCGTGATTTAAATGAGTAAATCGCGTTTAAAAGATTTGATCGTGATTTAAATGAGTAAATCGCGTTTAAAAGATTTGATCGTGATTTAAATGAGTAAATCGCGTTTAAAAGATTTGATCGTGATTTAAATGAGTAAATCGCGTTTAAAAGATTTGATCGTGATTTAAATGAGTAAATCGCGTTTAAAAGATTTGATCGTGATTTAAATGAGTAAATCGCGTTTAAAAGATTTGATCGTGATTTAAATGAGTAAATCGCGTTTAAAAGATTTGATCGTGATTTAAATGAGTAAATCGCGTTTAAAAGATTTGATCGTGATTTAAATGAGTAAATCGCGTTTAAAAGATTTGATCGTGATTTAAATGAGTAAATCGCGTTTAAAAGATTTGATCGTGATTTAAATGAGTAAATCGCGTTTAAAAGATTTGATCGTGATTTAAATGAGTAAATCGCGTTTAAAAGATTTGATCGTGATTTAAATGAGTAAATCGCGTTTAAAAGATTTGATCGTGATTTAAATGAGTAAATCGCGTTTAAAAGATTTGATCGTGATTTAAATGAGTAAATCGCGTTTAAAAGATTTGATCGTGATTTAAATGAGTAAATCGCGTTTAAAAGATTTGATCGTGATTTAAATGAGTAAATCGCGTTTAAAAGATTTGATCGTGATTTAAATGAGTAAATCGCGTTTAAAAGATTTGATCGTGATTTAAATGAGTAAATCGCGTTTAAAAGATTTGATCGTGATTTAAATGAGTAAATCGCGTTTAAAAGATTTGATCGTGATTTAAATGAGTAAATCGCGTTTAAAAGATTTGATCGTGATTTAAATGAGTAAATCGCGTTTAAAAGATTTGATCGTGATTTAAATGAGTAAATCGCGTTTAAAAGATTTGATCGTGATTTAAATGAGTAAATCGCGTTTAAAAGATTTGATCGTGATTTAAATGAGTAAATCGCGTTTAAAAGATTTGATCGTGATTTAAATGAGTAAATCGCGTTTAAAAGATTTGATCGTGATTTAAATGAGTAAATCGCGTTTAAAAGATTTGATCGTGATTTAAATGAGTAAATCGCGTTTAAAAGATTTGATCGTGATTTAAATGAGTAAATCGCGTTTAAAAGATTTGATCGTGATTTAAATGAGTAAATCGCGTTTAAAAGATTTGATCGTGATTTAAATGAGTAAATCGCGTTTAAAAGATTTGATCGTGATTTAAATGAGTAAATCGCGTTTAAAAGATTTGATCGTGATTTAAATGAGTAAATCGCGTTTAAAAGATTTGATCGTGATTTAAATGAGTAAATCGCGTTTAAAAGATTTGATCGTGATTTAAATGAGTAAATCGCGTTTAAAAGATTTGATCGTGATTTAAATGAGTAAATCGCGTTTAAAAGATTTGATCGTGATTTAAATGAGTAAATCGCGTTTAAAAGATTTGATCGTGATTTAAATGAGTAAATCGCGTTTAAAAGATTTGATCGTGATTTAAATGAGTAAATCGCGTTTAAAAGATTTGATCGTGATTTAAATGAGTAAATCGCGTTTAAAAGATTTGATCGTGATTTAAATGAGTAAATCGCGTTTAAAAGATTTGATCGTGATTTAAATGAGTAAATCGCGTTTAAAAGATTTGATCGTGATTTAAATGAGTAAATCGCGTTTAAAAGATTTGATCGTGATTTAAATGAGTAAATCGCGTTTAAAAGATTTGATCGTGATTTAAATGAGTAAATCGCGTTTAAAAGATTTGATCGTGATTTAAATGAGTAAATCGCGTTTAAAAGATTTGATCGTGATTTAAATGAGTAAATCGCGTTTAAAAGATTTGATCGTGATTTAAATGAGTAAATCGCGTTTAAAAGATTTGATCGTGATTTAAATGAGTAAATCGCGTTTAAAAGATTTGATCGTGATTTAAATGAGTAAATCGCGTTTAAAAGATTTGATCGTGATTTAAATGAGTAAATCGCGTTTAAAAGATTTGATCGTGATTTAAATGAGTAAATCGCGTTTAAAAGATTTGATCGTGATTTAAATGAGTAAATCGCGTTTAAAAGATTTGATCGTGATTTAAATGAGTAAATCGCGTTTAAAAGATTTGATCGTGATTTAAATGAGTAAATCGCGTTTAAAAGATTTGATCGTGATTTAAATGAGTAAATCGCGTTTAAAAGATTTGATCGTGATTTAAATGAGTAAATCGCGTTTAAAAGATTTGATCGTGATTTAAATGAGTAAATCGCGTTTAAAAGATTTGATCGTGATTTAAATGAGTAAATCGCGTTTAAAAGATTTGATCGTGATTTAAATGAGTAAATCGCGTTTAAAAGATTTGATCGTGATTTAAATGAGTAAATCGCGTTTAAAAGATTTGATCGTGATTTAAATGAGTAAATCGCGTTTAAAAGATTTGATCGTGATTTAAATGAGTAAATCGCGTTTAAAAGATTTGATCGTGATTTAAATGAGTAAATCGCGTTTAAAAGATTTGATCGTGATTTAAATGAGTAAATCGCGTTTAAAAGATTTGATCGTGATTTAAATGAGTAAATCGCGTTTAAAAGATTTGATCGTGATTTAAATGAGTAAATCGCGTTTAAAAGATTTGATCGTGATTTAAATGAGTAAATCGCGTTTAAAAGATTTGATCGTGATTTAAATGAGTAAATCGCGTTTAAAAGATTTGATCGTGATTTAAATGAGTAAATCGCGTTTAAAAGATTTGATCGTGATTTAAATGAGTAAATCGCGTTTAAAAGATTTGATCGTGATTTAAATGAGTAAATCGCGTTTAAAAGATTTGATCGTGATTTAAATGAGTAAATCGCGTTTAAAAGATTTGATCGTGATTTAAATGAGTAAATCGCGTTTAAAAGATTTGATCGTGATTTAAATGAGTAAATCGCGTTTAAAAGATTTGATCGTGATTTAAATGAGTAAATCGCGTTTAAAAGATTTGATCGTGATTTAAATGAGTAAATCGCGTTTAAAAGATTTGATCGTGATTTAAATGAGTAAATCGCGTTTAAAAGATTTGATCGTGATTTAAATGAGTAAATCGCGTTTAAAAGATTTGATCGTGATTTAAATGAGTAAATCGCGTTTAAAAGATTTGATCGTGATTTAAATGAGTAAATCGCGTTTAAAAGATTTGATCGTGATTTAAATGAGTAAATCGCGTTTAAAAGATTTGATCGTGATTTAAATGAGTAAATCGCGTTTAAAAGATTTGATCGTGATTTAAATGAGTAAATCGCGTTTAAAAGATTTGATCGTGATTTAAATGAGTAAATCGCGTTTAAAAGATTTGATCGTGATTTAAATGAGTAAATCGCGTTTAAAAGATTTGATCGTGATTTAAATGAGTAAATCGCGTTTAAAAGATTTGATCGTGATTTAAATGAGTAAATCGCGTTTAAAAGATTTGATCGTGATTTAAATGAGTAAATCGCGTTTAAAAGATTTGATCGTGATTTAAATGAGTAAATCGCGTTTAAAAGATTTGATCGTGATTTAAATGAGTAAATCGCGTTTAAAAGATTTGATCGTGATTTAAATGAGTAAATCGCGTTTAAAAGATTTGATCGTGATTTAAATGAGTAAATCGCGTTTAAAAGATTTGATCGTGATTTAAATGAGTAAATCGCGTTTAAAAGATTTGATCGTGATTTAAATGAGTAAATCGCGTTTAAAAGATTTGATCGTGATTTAAATGAGTAAATCGCGTTTAAAAGATTTGATCGTGATTTAAATGAGTAAATCGCGTTTAAAAGATTTGATCGTGATTTAAATGAGTAAATCGCGTTTAAAAGATTTGATCGTGATTTAAATGAGTAAATCGCGTTTAAAAGATTTGATCGTGATTTAAATGAGTAAATCGCGTTTAAAAGATTTGATCGTGATTTAAATGAGTAAATCGCGTTTAAAAGATTTGATCGTGATTTAAATGAGTAAATCGCGTTTAAAAGATTTGATCGTGATTTAAATGAGTAAATCGCGTTTAAAAGATTTGATCGTGATTTAAATGAGTAAATCGCGTTTAAAAGATTTGATCGTGATTTAAATGAGTAAATCGCGTTTAAAAGATTTGATCGTGATTTAAATGAGTAAATCGCGTTTAAAAGATTTGATCGTGATTTAAATGAGTAAATCGCGTTTAAAAGATTTGATCGTGATTTAAATGAGTAAATCGCGTTTAAAAGATTTGATCGTGATTTAAATGAGTAAATCGCGTTTAAAAGATTTGATCGTGATTTAAATGAGTAAATCGCGTTTAAAAGATTTGATCGTGATTTAAATGAGTAAATCGCGTTTAAAAGATTTGATCGTGATTTAAATGAGTAAATCGCGTTTAAAAGATTTGATCGTGATTTAAATGAGTAAATCGCGTTTAAAAGATTTGATCGTGATTTAAATGAGTAAATCGCGTTTAAAAGATTTGATCGTGATTTAAATGAGTAAATCGCGTTTAAAAGATTTGATCGTGATTTAAATGAGTAAATCGCGTTTAAAAGATTTGATCGTGATTTAAATGAGTAAATCGCGTTTAAAAGATTTGATCGTGATTTAAATGAGTAAATCGCGTTTAAAAGATTTGATCGTGATTTAAATGAGTAAATCGCGTTTAAAAGATTTGATCGTGATTTAAATGAGTAAATCGCGTTTAAAAGATTTGATCGTGATTTAAATGAGTAAATCGCGTTTAAAAGATTTGATCGTGATTTAAATGAGTAAATCGCGTTTAAAAGATTTGATCGTGATTTAAATGAGTAAATCGCGTTTAAAAGATTTGATCGTGATTTAAATGAGTAAATCGCGTTTAAAAGATTTGATCGTGATTTAAATGAGTAAATCGCGTTTAAAAGATTTGATCGTGATTTAAATGAGTAAATCGCGTTTAAAAGATTTGATCGTGATTTAAATGAGTAAATCGCGTTTAAAAGATTTGATCGTGATTTAAATGAGTAAATCGCGTTTAAAAGATTTGATCGTGATTTAAATGAGTAAATCGCGTTTAAAAGATTTGATCGTGATTTAAATGAGTAAATCGCGTTTAAAAGATTTGATCGTGATTTAAATGAGTAAATCGCGTTTAAAAGATTTGATCGTGATTTAAATGAGTAAATCGCGTTTAAAAGATTTGATCGTGATTTAAATGAGTAAATCGCGTTTAAAAGATTTGATCGTGATTTAAATGAGTAAATCGCGTTTAAAAGATTTGATCGTGATTTAAATGAGTAAATCGCGTTTAAAAGATTTGATCGTGATTTAAATGAGTAAATCGCGTTTAAAAGATTTGATCGTGATTTAAATGAGTAAATCGCGTTTAAAAGATTTGATCGTGATTTAAATGAGTAAATCGCGTTTAAAAGATTTGATCGTGATTTAAATGAGTAAATCGCGTTTAAAAGATTTGATCGTGATTTAAATGAGTAAATCGCGTTTAAAAGATTTGATCGTGATTTAAATGAGTAAATCGCGTTTAAAAGATTTGATCGTGATTTAAATGAGTAAATCGCGTTTAAAAGATTTGATCGTGATTTAAATGAGTAAATCGCGTTTAAAAGATTTGATCGTGATTTAAATGAGTAAATCGCGTTTAAAAGATTTGATCGTGATTTAAATGAGTAAATCGCGTTTAAAAGATTTGATCGTGATTTAAATGAGTAAATCGCGTTTAAAAGATTTGATCGTGATTTAAATGAGTAAATCGCGTTTAAAAGATTTGATCGTGATTTAAATGAGTAAATCGCGTTTAAAAGATTTGATCGTGATTTAAATGAGTAAATCGCGTTTAAAAGATTTGATCGTGATTTAAATGAGTAAATCGCGTTTAAAAGATTTGATCGTGATTTAAATGAGTAAATCGCGTTTAAAAGATTTGATCGTGATTTAAATGAGTAAATCGCGTTTAAAAGATTTGATCGTGATTTAAATGAGTAAATCGCGTTTAAAAGATTTGATCGTGATTTAAATGAGTAAATCGCGTTTAAAAGATTTGATCGTGATTTAAATGAGTAAATCGCGTTTAAAAGATTTGATCGTGATTTAAATGAGTAAATCGCGTTTAAAAGATTTGATCGTGATTTAAATGAGTAAATCGCGTTTAAAAGATTTGATCGTGATTTAAATGAGTAAATCGCGTTTAAAAGATTTGATCGTGATTTAAATGAGTAAATCGCGTTTAAAAGATTTGATCGTGATTTAAATGAGTAAATCGCGTTTAAAAGATTTGATCGTGATTTAAATGAGTAAATCGCGTTTAAAAGATTTGATCGTGATTTAAATGAGTAAATCGCGTTTAAAAGATTTGATCGTGATTTAAATGAGTAAATCGCGTTTAAAAGATTTGATCGTGATTTAAATGAGTAAATCGCGTTTAAAAGATTTGATCGTGATTTAAATGAGTAAATCGCGTTTAAAAGATTTGATCGTGATTTAAATGAGTAAATCGCGTTTAAAAGATTTGATCGTGATTTAAATGAGTAAATCGCGTTTAAAAGATTTGATCGTGATTTAAATGAGTAAATCGCGTTTAAAAGATTTGATCGTGATTTAAATGAGTAAATCGCGTTTAAAAGATTTGATCGTGATTTAAATGAGTAAATCGCGTTTAAAAGATTTGATCGTGATTTAAATGAGTAAATCGCGTTTAAAAGATTTGATCGTGATTTAAATGAGTAAATCGCGTTTAAAAGATTTGATCGTGATTTAAATGAGTAAATCGCGTTTAAAAGATTTGATCGTGATTTAAATGAGTAAATCGCGTTTAAAAGATTTGATCGTGATTTAAATGAGTAAATCGCGTTTAAAAGATTTGATCGTGATTTAAATGAGTAAATCGCGTTTAAAAGATTTGATCGTGATTTAAATGAGTAAATCGCGTTTAAAAGATTTGATCGTGATTTAAATGAGTAAATCGCGTTTAAAAGATTTGATCGTGATTTAAATGAGTAAATCGCGTTTAAAAGATTTGATCGTGATTTAAATGAGTAAATCGCGTTTAAAAGATTTGATCGTGATTTAAATGAGTAAATCGCGTTTAAAAGATTTGATCGTGATTTAAATGAGTAAATCGCGTTTAAAAGATTTGATCGTGATTTAAATGAGTAAATCGCGTTTAAAAGATTTGATCGTGATTTAAATGAGTAAATCGCGTTTAAAAGATTTGATCGTGATTTAAATGAGTAAATCGCGTTTAAAAGATTTGATCGTGATTTAAATGAGTAAATCGCGTTTAAAAGATTTGATCGTGATTTAAATGAGTAAATCGCGTTTAAAAGATTTGATCGTGATTTAAATGAGTAAATCGCGTTTAAAAGATTTGATCGTGATTTAAATGAGTAAATCGCGTTTAAAAGATTTGATCGTGATTTAAATGAGTAAATCGCGTTTAAAAGATTTGATCGTGATTTAAATGAGTAAATCGCGTTTAAAAGATTTGATCGTGATTTAAATGAGTAAATCGCGTTTAAAAGATTTGATCGTGATTTAAATGAGTAAATCGCGTTTAAAAGATTTGATCGTGATTTAAATGAGTAAATCGCGTTTAAAAGATTTGATCGTGATTTAAATGAGTAAATCGCGTTTAAAAGATTTGATCGTGATTTAAATGAGTAAATCGCGTTTAAAAGATTTGATCGTGATTTAAATGAGTAAATCGCGTTTAAAAGATTTGATCGTGATTTAAATGAGTAAATCGCGTTTAAAAGATTTGATCGTGATTTAAATGAGTAAATCGCGTTTAAAAGATTTGATCGTGATTTAAATGAGTAAATCGCGTTTAAAAGATTTGATCGTGATTTAAATGAGTAAATCGCGTTTAAAAGATTTGATCGTGATTTAAATGAGTAAATCGCGTTTAAAAGATTTGATCGTGATTTAAATGAGTAAATCGCGTTTAAAAGATTTGATCGTGATTTAAATGAGTAAATCGCGTTTAAAAGATTTGATCGTGATTTAAATGAGTAAATCGCGTTTAAAAGATTTGATCGTGATTTAAATGAGTAAATCGCGTTTAAAAGATTTGATCGTGATTTAAATGAGTAAATCGCGTTTAAAAGATTTGATCGTGATTTAAATGAGTAAATCGCGTTTAAAAGATTTGATCGTGATTTAAATGAGTAAATCGCGTTTAAAAGATTTGATCGTGATTTAAATGAGTAAATCGCGTTTAAAAGATTTGATCGTGATTTAAATGAGTAAATCGCGTTTAAAAGATTTGATCGTGATTTAAATGAGTAAATCGCGTTTAAATTTGATCGTGATTTAAATGAGTAAATCGCGTTTAAAAGATTTGATCGTGATTTAAATGAGTAAATCGCGTTTAAAAGATTTGATCGTGATTTAAATGAGTAAATCGCGTTTAAAAGATTTGATCGTGATTTAAATGAGTAAATCGCGTTTAAAAGATTTGATCGTGATTTAAATGAGTAAATCGCGTTTAAAAGATTTGATCGTGATTTAAATGAGTAAATCGCGTTTAAAAGATTTGATCGTGATTTAAATGAGTAAATCGCGTTTAAAAGATTTGATCGTGATTTAAATGAGTAAATCGCGTTTAAAAGATTTGATCGTGATTTAAATGAGTAAATCGCGTTTAAAAGATTTGATCGTGATTTAAATGAGTAAATCGCGTTTAAAAGATTTGATCGTGATTTAAATGAGTAAATCGCGTTTAAAAGATTTGATCGTGATTTAAATGAGTAAATCGCGTTTAAAAGATTTGATCGTGATTTAAATGAGTAAATCGCGTTTAAAAGATTTGATCGTGATTTAAATGAGTAAATCGCGTTTAAAAGATTTGATCGTGATTTAAATGAGTAAATCGCGTTTAAAAGATTTGATCGTGATTTAAATGAGTAAATCGCGTTTAAAAGATTTGATCGTGATTTAAATGAGTAAATCGCGTTTAAAAGATTTGATCGTGATTTAAATGAGTAAATCGCGTTTAAAAGATTTGATCGTGATTTAAATGAGTAAATCGCGTTTAAAAGATTTGATCGTGATTTAAATGAGTAAATCGCGTTTAAAAGATTTGATCGTGATTTAAATGAGTAAATCGCGTTTAAAAGATTTGATCGTGATTTAAATGAGTAAATCGCGTTTAAAAGATTTGATCGTGATTTAAATGAGTAAATCGCGTTTAAAAGATTTGATCGTGATTTAAATGAGTAAATCGCGTTTAAAAGATTTGATCGTGATTTAAATGAGTAAATCGCGTTTAAAAGATTTGATCGTGATTTAAATGAGTAAATCGCGTTTAAAAGATTTGATCGTGATTTAAATGAGTAAATCGCGTTTAAAAGATTTGATCGTGATTTAAATGAGTAAATCGCGTTTAAAAGATTTGATCGTGATTTAAATGAGTAAATCGCGTTTAAAAGATTTCGATCGTGATTTAAATGAGTAAATCGCGTTTAAAAGATTTGATCGTGATTTAAATGAGTAAATCGCGTTTAAAAGATTTGATCGTGATTTAAATGAGTAAATCGCGTTTAAAAGATTTGATCGTGATTTAAATGAGTAAATCGCGTTTAAAAGATTTGATCGTGATTTAAATGAGTAAATCGCGTTTAAAAGATTTGATCGTGATTTAAATGAGTAAATCGCGTTTAAAAGATTTGATCGTGATTTAAATGAGTAAATCGCGTTTAAAAGATTTGATCGTGATTTAAATGAGTAAATCGCGTTTAAAAGATTTGATCGTGATTTAAATGAGTAAATCGCGTTTAAAAGATTTGATCGTGATTTAAATGAGTAAATCGCGTTTAAAAGATTTGATCGTGATTTAAATGAGTAAATCGCGTTTAAAAGATTTGATCGTGATTTAAATGAGTAAATCGCGTTTAAAAGATTTGATCGTGATTTAAATGAGTAAATCGCGTTTAAAAGATTTGATCGTGATTTAAATGAGTAAATCGCGTTTAAAAGATTTGATCGTGATTTAAATGAGTAAATCGCGTTTAAAAGATTTGATCGTGATTTAAATGAGTAAATCGCGTTTAAAAGATTTGATCGTGATTTAAATGAGTAAATCGCGTTTAAAAGATTTGATCGTGATTTAAATGAGTAAATCGCGTTTAAAAGATTTGATCGTGATTTAAATGAGTAAATCGCGTTTAAAAGATTTGATCGTGATTTAAATGAGTAAATCGCGTTTAAAAGATTTGATCGTGATTTAAATGAGTAAATCGCGTTTAAAAGATTTGATCGTGATTTAAATGAGTAAATCGCGTTTAAAAGATTTGATCGTGATTTAAATGAGTAAATCGCGTTTAAAAGATTTGATCGTGATTTAAATGAGTAAATCGCGTTTAAAAGATTTGATCGTGATTTAAATGAGTAAATCGCGTTTAAAAGATTTGATCGTGATTTAAATGAGTAAATCGCGTTTAAAAGATTTGATCGTGATTTAAATGAGTAAATCGCGTTTAAAAGATTTGATCGTGATTTAAATGAGTAAATCGCGTTTAAAAGATTTGATCGTGATTTAAATGAGTAAATCGCGTTTAAAAGATTTGATCGTGATTTAAATGAGTAAATCGCGTTTAAAAGATTTGATCGTGATTTAAATGAGTAAATCGCGTTTAAAAGATTTGATCGTGATTTAAATGAGTAAATCGCGTTTAAAAGATTTGATCGTGATTTAAATGAGTAAATCGCGTTTAAAAGATTTGATCGTGATTTAAATGAGTAAATCGCGTTTAAAAGATTTGATCGTGATTTAAATGAGTAAATCGCGTTTAAAAGATTTGATCGTGATTTAAATGAGTAAATCGCGTTTAAAAGATTTGATCGTGATTTAAATGAGTAAATCGCGTTTAAAAGATTTGATCGTGATTTAAATGAGTAAATCGCGTTTAAAAGATTTGATCGTGATTTAAATGAGTAAATCGCGTTTAAAAGATTTGATCGTGATTTAAATGAGTAAATCGCGTTTAAAAGATTTGATCGTGATTTAAATGAGTAAATCGCGTTTAAAAGATTTGATCGTGATTTAAATGAGTAAATCGCGTTTAAAAGATTTGATCGTGATTTAAATGAGTAAATCGCGTTTAAAAGATTTGATCGTGATTTAAATGAGTAAATCGCGTTTAAAAGATTTGATCGTGATTTAAATGAGTAAATCGCGTTTAAAAGATTTGATCGTGATTTAAATGAGTAAATCGCGTTTAAAAGATTTGATCGTGATTTAAATGAGTAAATCGCGTTTAAAAGATTTGATCGTGATTTAAATGAGTAAATCGCGTTTAAAAGATTTGATCGTGATTTAAATGAGTAAATCGCGTTTAAAAGATTTGATCGTGATTTAAATGAGTAAATCGCGTTTAAAAGATTTGATCGTGATTTAAATGAGTAAATCGCGTTTAAAAGATTTGATCGTGATTTAAATGAGTAAATCGCGTTTAAAAGATTTGATCGTGATTTAAATGAGTAAATCGCGTTTAAAAGATTTGATCGTGATTTAAATGAGTAAATCGCGTTTAAAAGATTTGATCGTGATTTAAATGAGTAAATCGCGTTTAAAAGATTTGATCGTGATTTAAATGAGTAAATCGCGTTTAAAAGATTTGATCGTGATTTAAATGAGTAAATCGCGTTTAAAAGATTTGATCGTGATTTAAATGAGTAAATCGCGTTTAAAAGATTTGATCGTGATTTAAATGAGTAAATCGCGTTTAAAAGATTTGATCGTGATTTAAATGAGTAAATCGCGTTTAAAAGATTTGATCGTGATTTAAATGAGTAAATCGCGTTTAAAAGATTTGATCGTGATTTAAATGAGTAAATCGCGTTTAAAAGATTTGATCGTGATTTAAATGAGTAGAAATCGCGTTTAAAAGATTTGATCGTGATTTAAATGAGTAAATCGCGTTTAAAAGATTTGATCGTGATTTAAATGAGTAAATCGCGTTTAAAAGATTTGATCGTGATTTAAATGAGTAAATCGCGTTTAAAAGATTTGATCGTGATTTAAATGAGTAAATCGCGTTTAAAAGATTTGATCGTGATTTAAATGAGTAAATCGCGTTTAAAAGATTTGATCGTGATTTAAATGAGTAAATCGCGTTTAAAAGATTTGATCGTGATTTAAATGAGTAAATCGCGTTTAAAAGATTTGATCGTGATTTAAATGAGTAAATCGCGTTTAAAAGATTTGATCGTGATTTAAATGAGTAAATCGCGTTTAAAAGATTTGATCGTGATTTAAATGAGTAAATCGCGTTTAAAAGATTTGATCGTGATTTAAATGAGTAAATCGCGTTTAAAAGATTTGATCGTGATTTAAATGAGTAAATCGCGTTTAAAAGATTTGATCGTGATTTAAATGAGTAAATCGCGTTTAAAAGATTTGATCGTGATTTAAATGAGTAAATCGCGTTTAAAAGATTTGATCGTGATTTAAATGAGTAAATCGCGTTTAAAAGATTTGATCGTGATTTAAATGAGTAAATCGCGTTTAAAAGATTTGATCGTGATTTAAATGAGTAAATCGCGTTTAAAAGATTTGATCGTGATTTAAATGAGTAAATCGCGTTTAAAAGATTTGATCGTGATTTAAATGAGTAAATCGCGTTTAAAAGATTTGATCGTGATTTAAATGAGTAAATCGCGTTTAAAAGATTTGATCGTGATTTAAATGAGTAAATCGCGTTTAAAAGATTTGATCGTGATTTAAATGAGTAAATCGCGTTTAAAAGATTTGATCGTGATTTAAATGAGTAAATCGCGTTTAAAAGATTTGATCGTGATTTAAATGAGTAAATCGCGTTTAAAAGATTTGATCGTGATTTAAATGAGTAAATCGCGTTTAAAAGATTTGATCGTGATTTAAATGAGTAAATCGCGTTTAAAAGATTTGATCGTGATTTAAATGAGTAAATCGCGTTTAAAAGATTTGATCGTGATTTAAATGAGTAAATCGCGTTTAAAAGATTTGATCGTGATTTAAATGAGTAAATCGCGTTTAAAAGATTTGATCGTGATTTAAATGAGTAAATCGCGTTTAAAAGATTTGATCGTGATTTAAATGAGTAAATCGCGTTTAAAAGATTTGATCGTGATTTAAATGAGTAAATCGCGTTTAAAAGATTTGATCGTGATTTAAATGAGTAAATCGCGTTTAAAAGATTTGATCGTGATTTAAATGAGTAAATCGCGTTTAAAAGATTTGATCGTGATTTAAATGAGTAAATCGCGTTTAAAAGATTTGATCGTGATTTAAATGAGTAAATCGCGTTTAAAAGATTTGATCGTGATTTAAATGAGTAAATCGCGTTTAAAAGATTTGATCGTGATTTAAATGAGTAAATCGCGTTTAAAAGATTTGATCGTGATTTAAATGAGTAAATCGCGTTTAAAAGATTTGATCGTGATTTAAATGAGTAAATCGCGTTTAAAAGATTTGATCGTGATTTAAATGAGTAAATCGCGTTTAAAAGATTTGATCGTGATTTAAATGAGTAAATCGCGTTTAAAAGATTTGATCGTGATTTAAATGAGTAAATCGCGTTTAAAAGATTTGATCGTGATTTAAATGAGTAAATCGCGTTTAAAAGATTTGATCGTGATTTAAATGAGTAAATCGCGTTTAAAAGATTTGATCGTGATTTAAATGAGTAAATCGCGTTTAAAAGATTTGATCGTGATTTAAATGAGTAAATCGCGTTTAAAAGATTTGATCGTGATTTAAATGAGTAAATCGCGTTTAAAAGATTTGATCGTGATTTAAATGAGTAAATCGCGTTTAAAAGATTTGATCGTGATTTAAATGAGTAAATCGCGTTTAAAAGATTTGATCGTGATTTAAATGAGTAAATCGCGTTTAAAAGATTTGATCGTGATTTAAATGAGTAAATCGCGTTTAAAAGATTTGATCGTGATTTAAATGAGTAAATCGCGTTTAAAAGATTTGATCGTGATTTAAATGAGTAAATCGCGTTTAAAAGATTTGATCGTGATTTAAATGAGTAAATCGCGTTTAAAAGATTTGATCGTGATTTAAATGAGTAAATCGCGTTTAAAAGATTTGATCGTGATTTAAATGAGTAAATCGCGTTTAAAAGATTTGATCGTGATTTAAATGAGTAAATCGCGTTTAAAAGATTTGATCGTGATTTAAATGAGTAAATCGCGTTTAAAAGATTTGATCGTGATTTAAATGAGTAAATCGCGTTTAAAAGATTTGATCGTGATTTAAATGAGTAAATCGCGTTTAAAAGATTTGATCGTGATTTAAATGAGTAAATCGCGTTTAAAAGATTTGATCGTGATTTAAATGAGTAAATCGCGTTTAAAAGATTTGATCGTGATTTAAATGAGTAAATCGCGTTTAAAAGATTTGATCGTGATTTAAATGAGTAAATCGCGTTTAAAAGATTTGATCGTGATTTAAATGAGTAAATCGCGTTTAAAAGATTTGATCGTGATTTAAATGAGTAAATCGCGTTTAAAAGATTTGATCGTGATTTAAATGAGTAAATCGCGTTTAAAAGATTTGATCGTGATTTAAATGAGTAAATCGCGTTTAAAAGATTTGATCGTGATTTAAATGAGTAAATCGCGTTTAAAAGATTTGATCGTGATTTAAATGAGTAAATCGCGTTTAAAAGATTTGATCGTGATTTAAATGAGTAAATCGCGTTTAAAAGATTTGATCGTGATTTAAATGAGTAAATCGCGTTTAAAAGATTTGATCGTGATTTAAATGAGTAAATCGCGTTTAAAAGATTTGATCGTGATTTAAATGAGTAAATCGCGTTTAAAAGATTTGATCGTGATTTAAATGAGTAAATCGCGTTTAAAAGATTTGATCGTGATTTAAATGAGTAAATCGCGTTTAAAAGATTTGATCGTGATTTAAATGAGTAAATCGCGTTTAAAAGATTTGATCGTGATTTAAATGAGTAAATCGCGTTTAAAAGATTTGATCGTGATTTAAATGAGTAAATCGCGTTTAAAAGATTTGATCGTGATTTAAATGAGTAAATCGCGTTTAAAAGATTTGATCGTGATTTAAATGAGTAAATCGCGTTTAAAAGATTTGATCGTGATTTAAATGAGTAAATCGCGTTTAAAAGATTTGATCGTGATTTAAATGAGTAAATCGCGTTTAAAAGATTTGATCGTGATTTAAATGAGTAAATCGCGTTTAAAAGATTTGATCGTGATTTAAATGAGTAAATCGCGTTTAAAAGATTTGATCGTGATTTAAATGAGTAAATCGCGTTTAAAAGATTTGATCGTGATTTAAATGAGTAAATCGCGTTTAAAAGATTTGATCGTGATTTAAATGAGTAAATCGCGTTTAAAAGATTTGATCGTGATTTAAATGAGTAAATCGCGTTTAAAAGATTTGATCGTGATTTAAATGAGTAAATCGCGTTTAAAAGATTTGATCGTGATTTAAATGAGTAAATCGCGTTTAAAAGATTTGATCGTGATTTAAATGAGTAAATCGCGTTTAAAAGATTTGATCGTGATTTAAATGAGTAAATCGCGTTTAAAAGATTTGATCGTGATTTAAATGAGTAAATCGCGTTTAAAAGATTTGATCGTGATTTAAATGAGTAAATCGCGTTTAAAAGATTTGATCGTGATTTAAATGAGTAAATCGCGTTTAAAAGATTTGATCGTGATTTAAATGAGTAAATCGCGTTTAAAAGATTTGATCGTGATTTAAATGAGTAAATCGCGTTTAAAAGATTTGATCGTGATTTAAATGAGTAAATCGCGTTTAAAAGATTTGATCGTGATTTAAATGAGTAAATCGCGTTTAAAAGATTTGATCGTGATTTAAATGAGTAAATCGCGTTTAAAAGATTTGATCGTGATTTAAATGAGTAAATCGCGTTTAAAAGATTTGATCGTGATTTAAATGAGTAAATCGCGTTTAAAAGATTTGATCGTGATTTAAATGAGTAAATCGCGTTTAAAAGATTTGATCGTGATTTAAATGAGTAAATCGCGTTTAAAAGATTTGATCGTGATTTAAATGAGTAAATCGCGTTTAAAAGATTTGATCGTGATTTAAATGAGTAAATCGCGTTTAAAAGATTTGATCGTGATTTAAATGAGTAAATCGCGTTTAAAAGATTTGATCGTGATTTAAATGAGTAAATCGCGTTTAAAAGATTTGATCGTGATTTAAATGAGTAAATCGCGTTTAAAAGATTTGATCGTGATTTAAATGAGTAAATCGCGTTTAAAAGATTTGATCGTGATTTAAATGAGTAAATCGCGTTTAAAAGATTTGATCGTGATTTAAATGAGTAAATCGCGTTTAAAAGATTTGATCGTGATTTAAATGAGTAAATCGCGTTTAAAAGATTTGATCGTGATTTAAATGAGTAAATCGCGTTTAAAAGATTTGATCGTGATTTAAATGAGTAAATCGCGTTTAAAAGATTTGATCGTGATTTAAATGAGTAAATCGCGTTTAAAAGATTTGATCGTGATTTAAATGAGTAAATCGCGTTTAAAAGATTTGATCGTGATTTAAATGAGTAAATCGCGTTTAAAAGATTTGATCGTGATTTAAATGAGTAAATCGCGTTTAAAAGATTTGATCGTGATTTAAATGAGTAAATCGCGTTTAAAAGATTTGATCGTGATTTAAATGAGTAAATCGCGTTTAAAAGATTTGATCGTGATTTAAATGAGTAAATCGCGTTTAAAAGATTTGATCGTGATTTAAATGAGTAAATCGCGTTTAAAAGATTTGATCGTGATTTAAATGAGTAAATCGCGTTTAAAAGATTTGATCGTGATTTAAATGAGTAAATCGCGTTTAAAAGATTTGATCGTGATTTAAATGAGTAAATCGCGTTTAAAAGATTTGATCGTGATTTAAATGAGTAAATCGCGTTTAAAAGATTTGATCGTGATTTAAATGAGTAAATCGCGTTTAAAAGATTTGATCGTGATTTAAATGAGTAAATCGCGTTTAAAAGATTTGATCGTGATTTAAATGAGTAAATCGCGTTTAAAAGATTTGATCGTGATTTAAATGAGTAAATCGCGTTTAAAAGATTTGATCGTGATTTAAATGAGTAAATCGCGTTTAAAAGATTTGATCGTGATTTAAATGAGTAAATCGCGTTTAAAAGATTTGATCGTGATTTAAATGAGTAAATCGCGTTTAAAAGATTTGATCGTGATTTAAATGAGTAAATCGCGTTTAAAAGATTTGATCGTGATTTAAATGAGTAAATCGCGTTTAAAAGATTTGATCGTGATTTAAATGAGTAAATCGCGTTTAAAAGATTTGATCGTGATTTAAATGAGTAAATCGCGTTTAAAAGATTTGATCGTGATTTAAATGAGTAAATCGCGTTTAAAAGATTTGATCGTGATTTAAATGAGTAAATCGCGTTTAAAAGATTTGATCGTGATTTAAATGAGTAAATCGCGTTTAAAAGATTTGATCGTGATTTAAATGAGTAAATCGCGTTTAAAAGATTTGATCGTGATTTAAATGAGTAAATCGCGTTTAAAAGATTTGATCGTGATTTAAATGAGTAAATCGCGTTTAAAAGATTTGATCGTGATTTAAATGAGTAAATCGCGTTTAAAAGATTTGATCGTGATTTAAATGAGTAAATCGCGTTTAAAAGATTTGATCGTGATTTAAATGAGTAAATCGCGTTTAAAAGATTTGATCGTGATTTAAATGAGTAAATCGCGTTTAAAAGATTTGATCGTGATTTAAATGAGTAAATCGCGTTTAAAAGATTTGATCGTGATTTAAATGAGTAAATCGCGTTTAAAAGATTTGATCGTGATTTAAATGAGTAAATCGCGTTTAAAAGATTTGATCGTGATTTAAATGAGTAAATCGCGTTTAAAAGATTTGATCGTGATTTAAATGAATAAATCGCGTTTAAAAGATTTGATCGTGATTTAAATGAGTAAATCGCGTTTAAAAGATTTGATCGTGATTTAAATGAGTAAATCGCGTTTAAAAGATTTGATCGTGATTTAAATGAGTAAATCGCGTTTAAAAGATTTGATCGTGATTTAAATGAGTAAATCGCGTTTAAAAGATTTGATCGTGATTTAAATGAGTAAATCGCGTTTAAAAGATTTGATCGTGATTTAAATGAGTAAATCGCGTTTAAAAGATTTGATCGTGATTTAAATGAGTAAATCGCGTTTAAAAGATTTGATCGTGATTTAAATGAGTAAATCGCGTTTAAAAGATTTGATCGTGATTTAAATGAGTAAATCGCGTTTAAAAGATTTGATCGTGATTTAAATGAGTAAATCGCGTTTAAAAGATTTGATCGTGATTTAAATGAGTAAATCGCGTTTAAAAGATTTGATCGTGATTTAAATGAGTAAATCGCGTTTAAAAGATTTGATCGTGATTTAAATGAGTAAATCGCGTTTAAAAGATTTGATCGTGATTTAAATGAGTAAATCGCGTTTAAAAGATTTGATCGTGATTTAAATGAGTAAATCGCGTTTAAAAGATTTGATCGTGATTTAAATGAGTAAATCGCGTTTAAAAGATTTGATCGTGATTTAAATGAGTAAATCGCGTTTAAAAGATTTGATCGTGATTTAAATGAGTAAATCGCGTTTAAAAGATTTGATCGTGATTTAAATGAGTAAATCGCGTTTAAAAGATTTGATCGTGATTTAAATGAGTAAATCGCGTTTAAAAGATTTGATCGTGATTTAAATGAGTAAATCGCGTTTAAAAGATTTGATCGTGATTTAAATGAGTAAATCGCGTTTAAAAGATTTGATCGTGATTTAAATGAGTAAATCGCGTTTAAAAGATTTGATCGTGATTTAAATGAGTAAATCGCGTTTAAAAGATTTGATCGTGATTTAAATGAGTAAATCGCGTTTAAAAGATTTGATCGTGATTTAAATGAGTAAATCGCGTTTAAAAGATTTGATCGTGATTTAAATGAGTAAATCGCGTTTAAAAGATTTGATCGTGATTTAAATGAGTAAATCGCGTTTAAAAGATTTGATCGTGATTTAAATGAGTAAATCGCGTTTAAAAGATTTGATCGTGATTTAAATGAGTAAATCGCGTTTAAAAGATTTGATCGTGATTTAAATGAGTAAATCGCGTTTAAAAGATTTGATCGTGATTTAAATGAGTAAATCGCGTTTAAAAGATTTGATCGTGATTTAAATGAGTAAATCGCGTTTAAAAGATTTGATCGTGATTTAAATGAGTAAATCGCGTTTAAAAGATTTGATCGTGATTTAAATGAGTAAATCGCGTTTAAAAGATTTGATCGTGATTTAAATGAGTAAATCGCGTTTAAAAGATTTGATCGTGATTTAAATGAGTAAATCGCGTTTAAAAGATTTGATCGTGATTTAAATGAGTAAATCGCGTTTAAAAGATTTGATCGTGATTTAAATGAGTAAATCGCGTTTAAAAGATTTGATCGTGATTTAAATGAGTAAATCGCGTTTAAAAGATTTGATCGTGATTTAAATGAGTAAATCGCGTTTAAAAGATTTGATCGTGATTTAAATGAGTAAATCGCGTTTAAAAGATTTGATCGTGATTTAAATGAGTAAATCGCGTTTAAAAGATTTGATCGTGATTTAAATGAGTAAATCGCGTTTAAAAGATTTGATCGTGATTTAAATGAGTAAATCGCGTTTAAAAGATTTGATCGTGATTTAAATGAGTAAATCGCGTTTAAAAGATTTGATCGTGATTTAAATGAGTAAATCGCGTTTAAAAGATTTGATCGTGATTTAAATGAGTAAATCGCGTTTAAAAGATTTGATCGTGATTTAAATGAGTAAATCGCGTTTAAAAGATTTGATCGTGATTTAAATGAGTAAATCGCGTTTAAAAGATTTGATCGTGATTTAAATGAGTAAATCGCGTTTAAAAGATTTGATCGTGATTTAAATGAGTAAATCGCGTTTAAAAGATTTGATCGTGATTTAAATGAGTAAATCGCGTTTAAAAGATTTGATCGTGATTTAAATGAGTAAATCGCGTTTAAAAGATTTGATCGTGATTTAAATGAGTAAATCGCGTTTAAAAGATTTGATCGTGATTTAAATGAGTAAATCGCGTTTAAAAGATTTGATCGTGATTTAAATGAGTAAATCGCGTTTAAAAGATTTGATCGTGATTTAAATGAGTAAATCGCGTTTAAAAGATTTGATCGTGATTTAAATGAGTAAATCGCGTTTAAAAGATTTGATCGTGATTTAAATGAGTAAATCGCGTTTAAAAGATTTGATCGTGATTTAAATGAGTAAATCGCGTTTAAAAGATTTGATCGTGATTTAAATGAGTAAATCGCGTTTAAAAGATTTGATCGTGATTTAAATGAGTAAATCGCGTTTAAAAGATTTGATCGTGATTTAAATGAGTAAATCGCGTTTAAAAGATTTGATCGTGATTTAAATGAGTAAATCGCGTTTAAAAGATTTGATCGTGATTTAAATGAGTAAATCGCGTTTAAAAGATTTGATCGTGATTTAAATGAGTAAATCGCGTTTAAAAGATTTGATCGTGATTTAAATGAGTAAATCGCGTTTAAAAGATTTGATCGTGATTTAAATGAGTAAATCGCGTTTAAAAGATTTGATCGTGATTTAAATGAGTAAATCGCGTTTAAAAGATTTGATCGTGATTTAAATGAGTAAATCGCGTTTAAAAGATTTGATCGTGATTTAAATGAGTAAATCGCGTTTAAAAGATTTGATCGTGATTTAAATGAGTAAATCGCGTTTAAAAGATTTGATCGTGATTTAAATGAGTAAATCGCGTTTAAAAGATTTGATCGTGATTTAAATGAGTAAATCGCGTTTAAAAGATTTGATCGTGATTTAAATGAGTAAATCGCGTTTAAAAGATTTGATCGTGATTTAAATGAGTAAATCGCGTTTAAAAGATTTGATCGTGATTTAAATGAGTAAATCGCGTTTAAAAGATTTGATCGTGATTTAAATGAGTAAATCGCGTTTAAAAGATTTGATCGTGATTTAAATGAGTAAATCGCGTTTAAAAGATTTGATCGTGATTTAAATGAGTAAATCGCGTTTAAAAGATTTGATCGTGATTTAAATGAGTAAATCGCGTTTAAAAGATTTGATCGTGATTTAAATGAGTAAATCGCGTTTAAAAGATTTGATCGTGATTTAAATGAGTAAATCGCGTTTAAAAGATTTGATCGTGATTTAAATGAGTAAATCGCGTTTAAAAGATTTGATCGTGATTTAAATGAGTAAATCGCGTTTAAAAGATTTGATCGTGATTTAAATGAGTAAATCGCGTTTAAAAGATTTGATCGTGATTTAAATGAGTAAATCGCGTTTAAAAGATTTGATCGTGATTTAAATGAGTAAATCGCGTTTAAAAGATTTGATCGTGATTTAAATGAGTAAATCGCGTTTAAAAGATTTGATCGTGATTTAAATGAGTAAATCGCGTTTAAAAGATTTGATCGTGATTTAAATGAGTAAATCGCGTTTAAAA
>NW_028324288.1:12500-29399 GCF_980474605.1 Leiobunum rupestre | reverse complement strand
TATTGCTGCGGTGGCGCCTTAATTGCCATTAAAAACACTTGCATGGTTATACGACGCACCGATCTGGAAAACACTCCCGAATCCATATTTTTAGAAATCAAAATTAACACCAATAAATCCGTAATCCTTGGGACTGTCTACTTTTCTCTTAGCAGTAGTGTGAAGATCTTCGAGGACCTTAGTTCGCATTGGCAACGCTGTGCGCCCCATCTACAACAAGACATTATCATATTAGGCGACTTCAATTTACCTAAATTTAACTGGTCGGGGAATGACACATCCGACTGCACTCATTACGTCCGTAAAAAATCTTGCCATATCTTTGACATGTGTTACGCTAGCAACTTACACCAAGTTAATTATTTAAAGAATCACTGTAACAACGTTTTGGACGTTTGTCTCACTAATGTATCTAACGCTAAAATTTGTCCTCTCCCTGATCCATTTGTTGATGTAGATGTCGCTCACCCACCTTTTGTATTGCATTATACCACGTTATCCGATGGTACAGTCCCATCTAGCGTTAAAAATTTTAATTATCTTAAAGGTGATTATCACAGCCTATATACATTTCTGAGAGATTCCGACTGGTCTGAATTCTACAATCAAACAGATGTTGACTTTTGCGTAAATGAACTTACGAGTAAAATTGAATCGGCCATGAATTTATTTATTCCGAAAAAGGTGTACAAGAGGTCAAAAAATTCTCCAGATTGGTATTCACCGGAATTAATTGCTTTATTTAAACGTAAAACATACTATCACAAAAAATTTAAGAGAACAGGTAATCCTCTGGATTACGCGCAATATACCGAGCTCCGAGCTAACTCTAAAATTTTAATTAAAAGAGGCAATTGCGATATGAATAAGAATTTGTGTGATATGGCACTAAAACACATTAACATGTTTTGGAATTATGTAAATCGTAATATTAAGAGTCAACCAATGGACATTAGGTTAAAACAAGGGGGACATTTCGTTACCAGCCCAAAGGATTTAGCAGATATCTTCCTGAACAATTTTTTCTAATATAGCGGTTGATACCGTTAGTCGTGACAAACCTTTTGACTACGGTGCTTCTAATTTTTTCTCAGATACCTTTAACACTTTCGCAATCACTGATCTTGACATTAAAGCTGCTATTATTGAACTTAAACTTACATTTTCTACTGGAGTTGATAACATTCCTCCATTTATAGTTAAGGGCTGTGGCGATATTTTTGCGCCTCTACTCGGTCACATTTTTAATCTGTCCATTCGTTGTAATAAGTTTCCCAATTTATGGAAATCGGTGATTGTTAGTCCAATTTTCAAAGCGGTTTCGCTGGTGACGCCAAAAATTATCATCCTATTTCTTTGTTATGTGTTTTTGCTAAACTTTTGGATAGTATTATGCACGCGAAATTATCTAGTTGGTTCAGCGCCTTTCCAAACCCATGTCAACATGGTTTTACTAAAGGAAAGAGTGTAGAAACCAACCACGTCACCTTTCTTAACACCTTAGCATCCAATATTGAAAATAGGCATCAGGTTGATGTAATATTTTTAGATTTAGCCAAAGCCTTTGACAGGGTGTCACATCACTACCTTCTAAAAAAGCTCGACAGCTATGGTCTTCATGGAAATTTATTAGAATGGGTTCGTGATTATTTGAGCCAGCGCAAAAACGTCATCAAATGTAATGGAGTCGTCACTGACGTAACATATCCGGTCACTTGTGGAGTCCCGCAGGGGTCCTCACTCGGGCCGCTACTATTCAATATGTACATCTACGACCTTCAATTTAGATTAAATCATTCGGAACTCTATCAGTTTGCTGATGATAATAAAGTTTGTCGTGTTATAAGGGATGTAGGTGATTGTGACTTTCTGCAAAGTGACTTAAAGAAATTAATTCCTGGTGTAAACAAAATAATTTACCAATTAATCCCATAAAATCAGTAGTCGTCTCTTTTTCTAGAAAAACCAATGTCATTCGGTATAATTATAGAATTGATAATGATGAAATCACTCGAAAAAGTAGCACTAGAGATTTAGGGGTCATTTTTGACAAAAACCTGAATTTCCGGGAACAAATACAGAACATTATTAGCTCCTGTAAACGTTTATTAGGAGTAATTCTTAAACTTAGCAAAAACATTAAATCTAGTAAACATTTTATTTTATTATATATAAGCTTAATTCATTCCAAATCTATGTACGGGTCATTAACATGGGGAGGTTGCAGTAATAATAATAATAATAATAATCAGCTAGGCTAATACCCAAGGCACCACCTTAGGCCTAAGTCATCAAGCGACTTTTGAAGCCATTAATTCAGGTGGCCGGGTTACAATGCGTGGGAGGGTGGTGACAAGCCCTACACGCCACGCGTTCGAGCCAACAGCTCCCTACACTAACTATTACCGTTAACCTCAACAAGTTTTTATGGAAGGGGAAACCGAAGATCTCGGGGGAAAACCCCTTAAACCAGTGGGGAGAGAACTTGCAAACTCAACGCAGAAGGAGTTGTTCCGAGTTTTCACCCAGTGCCACAAGCTGGGATCGAACCCGGCTCCTCTTGCGGCGAGGCGAAAGTGCTAAACACTCCGCCACCCCACCTACAATTATCTGTTACTAAACATAGAAAAAATTCAACGTAAATTTGTAAATCAAATATATTATTTCTTTCTTCGAAAACACTGCAGATATAATTACAAAAATATACTTAAAGACATTGGGTTAAATACC
This sequence comes from Leiobunum rupestre, assembly GCF_980474605.1. Taxonomy (NCBI): domain Eukaryota; kingdom Metazoa; phylum Arthropoda; class Arachnida; order Opiliones; family Sclerosomatidae; genus Leiobunum; species Leiobunum rupestre. Next base: position 26,669 of record NW_028324288.1, on the reverse strand, counting down.
CTTTCCACCATTCGTGAGCAAACTGAGCTAATATTTATGTTTAAACTAACAAATAACATTACACTATGCTCAAATCTATTACCCTATATCAATCTATGTGTGCCTAATTATAAAACAAGAAATTTTAATTTGTATAAAACCGAAAAAAGCCAATTAAATCCAATTAATAGAGTACTAAACACTGTAAATAAATGTAGTGGAAAAATTGATATTTATAATTGCAGAATTGCCCATTTAAAACAAGTAGAATATTAAACCTCTCATTTATATACTCAAAATACTTTCAAAATTGTTTAAATTGTTTTGAAATTTTCCTTTTTTTTCTTCCACAAGTAACATGTATAATTTTTTAAACTATGTATTTTTGGAAATCGTTAAACTTTTTCTAATATCATGTACTAAGTACAAACTGTGTGTTAACTTGCTGATACAACCCTGTATTGTTTTAATGCACATAAACCACTTTTTCATTTCATTTCATTAACTTAAATTTAATATTTATTTAATTTTAACAGAAATATTAAAAATTAATTAAGTTTTAAAAAAATATTTATTTAATTTTAACAGAAATATTAAAATACCCTTTTATTTAGTTAATATAATTATTTTTTTAATTTTAACATAATTATTAAAATACAATTTTAACTTAGTTTTAAATTATGATTTATTTAATATTAAAATAATTTTTTATTTAGTATTAAAATATGTATTTAATATTTAATTTTTAATTTAATGGTAATATAATTCTTAATTTGATATTAATATAATTCTTAATTTGATATTAATATAATTATTAATTTAATATTAATATAATTATTAATTTAATATTAATATAATTCTTAGTGTAATATTAATATAATTCATAATTTAATATGATCAAAATTCTTAATTGAATATTAATATAATTCTTAATTTTTTTATAATATTAAGTTTATTGTAAACACACTCTTTAAAGTTTTACCTCTAGCGTCACAATATATGTGCTGGAAGCAACGCCGTCTGTATTACGAGGATGAGCCCTTGTTTTCAGCAGCCCCTAGGCAGGGTTAGCAAGAGTCAACAAGATCGTTTTAATCATAATGAAAATAAAGGGTTAATACCGTTTGTGTATCGAATTCTTATAGAATAATCAGGAAATTTTAATTTTTTAACTCGCAACTGCCCGATCTCAAAATTATGCGATGCTACCTTGACATTATTAGGTTTAGCAGGATTGTTTATCTGCATTTATAATCTAACAAGGCGACATAATTTAAAGCGTACTTTTGAGATCCACCGATATTATCCACCAAGGCTTTAAACGTCATTCAAAACGACACTTAAACCTTTATAATTAGTGTCATATGTTAAAGACATCTAAATTTTGTCCCCTTATAATGTGGTTTAAGCTGGTAAAAACCATAGAAACTTTTCCATTTTTTCGAAAGGCTGGATTGTTGCTAACCCTGCACACCTGTGAAAGTAAATCCCGTGCACAGAAATATATTTATTTCGATGAGATGTATAATCAATAATGTATTCATTTCAACCATGAATATCGAACTATATCATTATCCTTTCCACCATCTGGGGCTAAGATGGGCGGTGCGTTTCTGCGTTTTATGTAATCACTTGAGCCAATCAGGAGACAGGCATTTGTCATTGACTCGATCCGCAAAACGTTTCTGGGATTACGTGATTTAACGGCGAAGAAAATGCCTCGTGGTTCTTAGAAAAATACCTGTACCTTAACCAAATTACTTTATAATCATAACTTAAGGAATTTATTATCTATATTCTTACGGGTTTTCGTTCGATCAAAAAGATGAGTATTAAAATTTTAAAAACTAAATTTCGAGCTAAGAATTGGCAGTGAAATCTAGTCAAGTTTCAAAACTTTGCCCTTCAATACAATTTTTTGAAACCATTTTTCCACTGAAATTTCAACGCTATAATATAATCCAATTTGAGCGCTCTAATAGCAATTCCATTTGAAAGCAAATATGGTTCCAGCCTACCACCATAGTGACCAGACATTTAACGCTTAAACAATCAATTAAGAATGCTCTTTTTTAGAGTGTATATTTTAGATTTGAATAGTTTTGCTCGGATTTTTGGTAATTTGCAACTTAACACCTCTTTAATTAAGTGTTGATCTTCGTAAATGCGATAGGTGTGATCTGTAATGTACGGAAATTAGTGAAAAATCCCTAACTTTATTTTGTACAAAATTAAAATTCCACATCTTAATGCTTTTCACGTTGTGTTGTTGACGTCATATCAGGTACCAGATTAAGATTTATCGGAGAACACTCAATTATAACTTCAGATAAAATATTATTAAACAATCCTTCTGACGGAAAATTTTGGTGGGTTCATTATTACCATGAAAATAAGGAAAATATCTTCCCTGCCCTTTCTACCGCTTAATTTAAATAAATTCCACTAATAACCCTATTTTTCTTTGGTTCCCAAACATGAGCTGTCTTCCCAGCAGGTACAAATCTACCATCATAGCTGCTTGGAATTCGTTTGATCCATTCCTTTCTTAATATCTGGCCAATAGGGATTCGATGCAGACTAGCTTTATTCTTAACAATCGAGCATTGACCACGACTAAAACTTGAACCTCATTTTATAATTATACAATTCTTTTTTTATCTATAAAAATCTTAATTTGTGTATAAAATACCGCACTTATCCTAAGCCTAACAAAATATCATAGAAGCAGTCGGAAATATTCAAATTACCTTTTATTGTAGTTTGAATATGCGGTTGACGGTTCTACGTCAAAAAAACTTCATAAGTCCTTTTTGGACTCCTCTTGTATTGCGGTTACGAAAAGAACTTAGGCGAAGAAATTTTATCGTCACATTTAAGGGACACAAAATGGTAGTTTTGCGAATAAAAATGACTTCAACTTTGTACTTTTGCTGTGTTGGTCAACGCATTAATTTAAAAATTGATTTTTGGGCCATTAAACTATTTATTTAAATCCAAGATTAAACTTTGATGGTTTCCATTGCCATCACCAGGCGAGTTTTTCAGCGACCTCGATCATTACCTTAGTAATAACTTTAGAAAATTCATCAAGCGAAAGAGGACTAATAAAATAAAACGTTATTAGTGCAGACAAATATTTCTTTACATTGGGGCTAACGCAAACTTTTAGAAACAAAACGTCGAGATGTTATTTACTCTTTGCTATACTTTATATAAAAGTATTTCTATTTTAAATACAACTTTTCAAACAAACTAAAATCAATTAATGTATTTTTTCACTGAAATTTGGGAAACGTTCGAAAACACAATTTGTGAGTATTATTAATCGAAACATATAAACGAGATGGGTGATTGTGCCTTTGATATTTTGATGACTTGTAATGGTAGCCTTTTGATCCTTAAATGGCGTATTTGTGTTTGGAAGTGAAAGATGTACATGAGCGTCCTTCAGAACTACCTGTTAAAGTTAATGATCCTTTGTAGTTCATAATGTCTAGCTCCTACTGAATTTCACGCTAAACAACAGAATCCAAGTCAGACATTTTAATTGTTGTAGTTCAAAATTACGGTTTAGAGATTACTGACGCCGCCATTTTTTAATAGTTATTTCTTATTGCATTAAAGCATTTTGATTTTATTTCTTCCACCTTGACAATGGCACAGAGGTGGGCCAAAATTAGTCGGTTTTTATTGTTAATAAGATGCTGACTTTACTTACGCAATAATGGTCGTGGTGATAAGACAATCTGCTACCTAATATTAATTGATCATTTCTTCTGTAGAATCATTTTAATCTTTTTCTTCTAATCAATGTCATACCGCAGCTTTTTTATTGTAACGAACAAAAGAAAATTATTTATAATTTTTTTTTTTAATATGGATAAAGGTTTGTTAGTTTTAGAACGGTAAAAACTTACCAAAGCGAACTTATCGGTGTCTCTGTCGTAAAAAAGTAAACAAATTTCAAACTTTTAAACATGCAGTCATGCTCAAACTGACATTGTTCTTATACGTTAAATTTTTTAACCCTAAATATCCCGAAAATAAACTTATTCATGGCGCTGTTGCTATGGATAGTAAAGATGGCGTATGCATGGCTATATTTAACCCTTTAAATAAAAAAGAAAGCCGAAAGCATTCCGAAGTTTCAAATTAATGTAGCAAGACGACGCGTGTTTTGAGGTGAAGGAAATCGTTGTTAATCTGCTTGTCAAAGTATGGAGTTATGGTTCTCGGGCAATAAATTGTCTATATGGGTAAGCCCATTTTAGTGAAGTACAATTTATCATTGCACGGTTCGTAGATATCTAATAGTTATATCGATTTTATAATTAACGTCCAAGCTCTAGCAAATGATATTTGCTACATCGCTTCTCCTATAGATTAAATAAAATGGCGCCACGTTCACTAAATAGCTTTTAGTTTAATTTAATTTAAGTTGTTTTATTAATATTAAAATCATTTTCTGATGAATATTTAATATTTCTAGATTTCACATTAAACCTCAAACGAGAACGGACTTCGGTACCCCAAATCATTAAAAACTCCCTTTTATAGGAAAAACAAATGACCTGTTAATTACTATCTGAAATAACATTTTTCTCTTCATTTTAAATGAAATCCTGTTGTTGCAGATACATTTTGTGAGAAAAACTGAAATAACGTAGTAAAAAATTAATTTAAATTAAATAACACCAATTGGATTGTACAGCAAGCACAAACAGATACAGAATATTTGCTAAAATAGAATCGAATAGATTACACAGCAACAAGAAAATTTTCACAAAATATTGTGTCAAGAACCTAAAGAAGAGATTAATTTATTAGTAAAGCTACCACTACAACTACAGAGAGCGTCAATATAGTAATAAAAGTTAGAAAATCAACAGTAAAAGTATTTAAACATATTGACGAAGGTAAAAGCCAAACCATATGTTAAATGTTAAAAAATTGATGGTTTATTAAGTTCAATAATCAATCCTGGTCGATATCAAGCAAGAGGGTTATTTCAGTCGACAAAATTCCTGATGTTTTCAACGGGCTTAAACTTACTGTAAATATAAATATGTATTGTCAAGTGATAAATTACCAATCAAACGCTTTATTTATTATATGAGGAAACATATAGATTAAGGTGTGGTTTAAGTGATACTACATACAGGGTTTTACGGATAAGCATGTCTTTGGGTCATATTGACTTGAAAATGTCGAATTAACGTTGGTCCCAAAATGGGCAGTTTCTATTATTCCTTGGACCCAATTGTTTCCTTTTACTAAGCATTTGTTTTTTTTTAAAGATAAAAAAACGTTCACTAGTATCAAAAGTGTGATAGAAAATTAGAATAAGTAGGATAAGTATGTAAATTACATTTTACGTAAAACGAAGGTGTTTCAAAGTGTCACAGTTGTTTAAAAGCCGGTTTCTAATTAAATTGAGATCTTTTTATTCACCAAATGTCATGAAACACGTAAAAATTTATTTGAATTACAAAAATTGTCCGATATGACCGTCCTGCAAATATAGAGGTCGGCGTTTGGATAAAAATTAACCGTTTATTTGGATAATATCCATAAACAAAAATTGCCCAACAAATAATCAGTTATTTTTGGCTTTTTCCCATATTAAATCGTTTCAATCCATGGATAAACGGTTAACCGCAATTTTTATGATTAATTGAAATTTTGCCAGTTAATTTATCTGCTCCGCCGATCTCTTATTCGTTGTAGAAGGTCACCAATGTCGTGAATCTCAGACTTATAAACAAAGTCTTTAATGTGTCATCATAGATGAAAGTCGGGAGGGGTTAAATCAGGAGATCAAGTGGTCCACGATACGGTCCCCCCTCGACCAATCCATCTTAAAGGAAACGCCTCATCAAGGTGAGCTTTTACTTCTAGGCTAAGGTGTGGTGTAGCTCCGTCGTGCAAAAACCACACGTTGCTAATGGTACTTGTTCAAAGAATTCTAGAAACCGGAAATACTCCTTACCATTTAGCCTGTGTGGAAGAAATACAGGTCCAAGTAAAGTGTTACCGATAATTCCACACCAGACATTATGGCTAAATTTATGTTGGTGGGATCTAACATTTGTCGCGTGAGGGTTTCTAAGACTCCACCGATGGTTTTTGTGAAGATGGATAATGCCATAACGAGAAAAATTGGTTTCATCAGCCGTTAGGATTATAGCCGGAAACTGTGGATCTTCCGTGACTCTGTCCACAAACTCCTGGCAAAACTCAACTCGCCTAGAATAGTCTGCTTCTTTCAGAGACTCGACCTTTTGCAAATGGTTAGGGTGAAAATGAAGTTTTCTCCACACTATAAAGTTATTTACCCCCAATTTCTTTCTCACTAGGATGATAAAATTAGCGAATAATTAGATTAGTCCATTATGAAATGGGATAAAAAAGCCGAACCCTAAATAAATTTAAAGAAATTTAAAAACTTACAAATAGACGCGAAACTCGGACCAAATAGATCTTCGAGTGAAAAACAAAATTAAATTAAATAAAATAGCCAGAAATTAAAATGGTAGCCCGGTTTCGTCCTATTTGGGACTCTTCAGTACCGTGCGGTAAATCTGGATCGCGACTATTACACCGAAAAGAGAAAATAAGCATAAACATTAAAAATTTTAAATCGCGTTGCGTAGAAACGGAAAGCCGAATAGGGGAGCACTATTTATATGACGATTTCAAAACATTGATCTCAAATCTAGGTTCAAGAATTCGATTTTACCTCAGAAAAGCCCGTTGTAGAAATCTTTCACTTTCCCTTTCAAAAATTCCAGTCCTGTCACAGATAGTCCCATAACCTTAAATTAGGAGTTGTTTCAAGTCCTCAATGATAAGTCTTTAAGCTTAATATTTTGGATAGAGAAAAATTGCAGGGGTATAAATCCGGAGATCGGGTCAGTCAGCTCCCTGGCCCTCTATAAATTCTTCAACTTAAAGCAAACGCAGCATCAATATCAGATCTTTACGATAAAGAACGGCTTCACTCGGCTAGCTCGAAGGAATCCGATTATTGGTAAAACCAATTTCAATCGCCTACCATTGTAACCCACCAAGACGATGTTTCTTTTCGGCTAGCGGTAAGTCTAGGTTTTGGTGCCCGCATCTTAGTGTCACACGATGCCAATTGCGGTGACTAAGTTGACTCTTGTAGGATACACGGCCTTAGTTGCCAGAAAGATTCCAAACAACTTTCTCGGAATGGCACAGTTAATGATTTTCTTAAGCGCGCTCTGGTGTAAGCTGGTATCCTATCTATCCAGGGGCCTCCCAGTCTGTCTCGAGACGATGGCAAGTGGCCAGATGGTATGTCTCTGGTTTCTTGTACCGGCCGCAAATCATTGGTGTGGGATTTTACCTGCACTGACCCTCTGGCTCAATCATATTGGCTTCACCTCCTACAGCTTCTCTCCAGGCCTCCACTCAGGCTGAGTCGAAGAAAGCGACTGGAATAGCGTTGTTTACCCAATAATTTACCTTATCGTTAGTATGTGATTCTATTATTATTATTATTATTAGTGAAAGGGGTGAAGGGCCAAGGACCCATTCGCGCACTTCGACCAGAGGTCCATTGTGCAACCTTAAGACTTAAAAAGCCCGATATCCGACACAAACCGGAGAATCCTTTTGGCCGGTATATTGTAGAAATCAGAAGTTTCCAGTTGATGCATACCAAGATGCTCGAATCTTTGGGCCGCGTAGTAATCGCACCTACAAAGCACATGAGAGGCGGTTTCCTCCTCAACCTGACAGGCCCTACAGATTGGATCATCACTGATACAAATCAGGTAAAGGTGTCTGTTAAGGAGACAGTGACCTGTAAGTAGGCCAACGACCAGCCTGATATTAGATTTGGAGAGCGAGAGCAGCTCCTTAGCTCTCTGCCTAGAGAGGCCAGAGATAAACTCTTTAGCCTGCCTTTGGCCATCCATCTCAAGCCAAAGCTTGAGTTGACGGTCTGTCATGGAGTTAGAGATAAGGCCGCGAACTATGCCAGAGGGGATAGGAACTGCAGGTTCGGGACCAAAGAACCCAGCCTCTGCCCCCTTCTTGGCCAGGACATCAGCCTTCTCATTACCATAGTACCCCCGATGGCCAGGAACCCAATAGAGTTGAACTTTATTGTTGGTACCTAGCTCCGAGAGGAGATTCAAACAGCTGAACACCAGTTTTGAAGAAACCTGAAACTGGTTGAGAGCCTTGAGGGCTGCCTGACTATCCGAATAAATTTGGATAACCTTGCCATGAAGCTTCTTTTTGAGACAAAAGTCAACACAGAAGCAGATAGCGGCAATTTCCGCCTGAAAAACGCTAGCATAAACACCAAGGCTTTCAAAGAAGCCGAGATTGCTAGTAAGACAATACATACCCGAACCAGATCCAGAGCGGGTCTTAGACCCATCGGTATACCAGACGATTTCTCCTCTGGCCCCGAGGGTACTATGGTTGGCCCACTCCGTACGGCTTGGATAATAAGTATTGAAAGACTTACTAAAATGCAGCTTCGTAGCCATCATATCAGAACCCATTAGGTAGACAGGTAACTGACATGAAATGTCCCGATAGATCTTGGTGTGGCTATTAACCCAAATATTCGCCTTCCACCAACCATTCTGGTTGAGCCTGTAGGCATCTATGGCAGCAGCTTCTTCTATAAAAAGATGAAGAGGAAGAATGTTCAGGAGAATTTCTAGAGAAGCACTTGGGGCTGTTCTCATAGCTCCTGTGATGCTGACACAAGCCAGCCTTTGAAGGGTGCGCAGATCACTCTGCACAGTCTTAATTTAGACTCTAGGCCACCAGACCACTGCAGCATAAGAGAGCAATGGTCTGATGATCATGGTTTACAGCCAGAAGACCACTTTAGGGCTAAGACCCCAAGACCTGCTGACTGCACTCCTGGTCCTCCAAAGTAACATCTTAGCCTTCTTAACTATAGAGTCAAGGTGGGGCTTCCATGTTTGTTTGTTGTCAAGAATAACACCGAGGTACTTCACCTCCGTGCTTTCGCTCAAAATAGTCCCAAATAAGGAGATATTATTAAAAGAGTTTTGCAGCCTTTTACGAGTAAAAGGAACAAGAACCGTTTTATTAGGATTAACCGTAAGATCAACTTCCCTGCACCAGTTTTCTACTGATGCAAGAGCCCTTCTCACTAAATCGCTAATAGTATTGGGGAACTTACCCGTGAAGATGATGGCGATATCGTCGGCATAGCCGAAGCAGCGACACCCATCCCTGTTTAGCCTCACCAAAAGCTCATTCACAACCAGGCACCACATCAGAGGTGATAAAACACCACCCTGCGGGCAGCCACGGCTGGTGGCGATCACAAGGGATTCACCAATCCCTTATGATCGCCACCAGCCGTGATTCTATTACTTAGGAGCTTAAGTACCATTTAGTCACAGAAATAGAGATCATCTCGATGCACCGTTCCATTTGGTTTGTTAGGGTCAACGCGGAGATGTTACACGGTCAGCCTTATCTCCAGGCAATGTTAAATGATTTTGCTCCTCCGTTTAGCTGTGGATCTGCTACATCGCGTTATTTTTAGACAGTGAGACTGTTCGTATCACACCTTTATTTTTTGAAGGAGTTTGCGAAAACTTTTATCGAAGGACTCATGGCTATACTTAAGCTAGAGGTGGTCATTTTGTACAAGTGTAAACTTTTAAATTGTTGTTTTCATTATTTCTTAGAAATTAAAACATTCGATTCAATCATAAATATAATTCTTATTTTGATTTTGAACGGCATTAATACATCGAAATAGCTTTGTAATATTGTTTGAGTTTTCGTACTATAAAAGGCTACTTTTACGGTTTACCAACAAGAAAACGAATTATTTTTTATACAAACAAATTGGTTCAACGCTCAGAATCTATCGGAAAATTAAACTCAATTTAGTTGCTTTAGAAGGTGATATTTGGGAACCCCAAACTTTGAAACGAAGCCTTTTAGGGCCATAATTAAAAAATCATTTTTGAATTTTAAGGACAAAACTGATACTTCCATTAATTTTTACCTCTCCGAGGGGACTTGTCCCTAGGAGGGCTATTACAATCACCGTGTCGGTCCGTCCGTCTGTCTGGGCTGCGAACGTGTTCGCAGTTTTGGGGCAAAGTGCAATCACCGCGTTCGCAGTTTTTGGGATTTGGTTTAACGTTTTCTAAAACGCCTTTATTTCCAAAACCAAATTTGTAATTTTTTCCGGTTGGTGTTCATAGTTATCCGGTTTTGGAAATAAGAAAGCACTTTTTTCATTGCGTACGATTTCCAATCGTGTGTATTGTGTAGTGTGTTAGCTCATGTGTCGGCGTTATGCGTCGTATGTTTGTTCGTATCGTGCTCTTGAATGATATGTGTATTTGTGTTTCGTATGTACTGGGTAACTTCTGTTCAACTTCTTCTGGTTATTGACTTTTTGGACGGACCGAGTGCTAAGGGTTAGGGTAAACGTCCCAGCATCCAAATGTTAGGTTTTAAACGAACTGTTTACAGTATACGCCTTATTGTCATTTCGCGTTTGTATCGAGCGCTATTCAAACCTGAGCCCTCCGTCATGACAGGTGAGCAATTTACCACAGAACCATCGATACATGTTACGGTTCACTGAAAATTAGAAACTCAGTTTAACCGGAAGAGGATATTAAAAGCTAATTAAGTCTTAAATTTTTACCTCTCACTATGTTCCCTACGAGGGGATATAACAATCACCGTGTGTGTCTGTCAATGTATAATTATAATTATAATTTTCCTTTGCGAATTACGATTGTTCGTGATGAGAAAGACCGAGTGCTGAAGGTTACGGTAAACGTCTCAACGTTCAAATGGCAGGGTTTCCACCAAATGTTCACGTTATACCCTCCTGCATGACAAGCGAGTGTTCTACCACTGTACCACCGATTCATGTTACGTTTGGCTGAAAATTATAAACTCAGCTTAAGCGGAAGAGTATATTAATAGTTTTTGAAGCCTTACATTTTTTTATGTATGGAATTGTAAAGGTCAAATCTTGTTTAAGCGCAGTCAGCAGAGATAAGAGGGTTAATTCAAATTAGGTCGAGTTCACCCAAAATGGTTTTATTCCCCCTTATGTGTACAAAAAATTCCAAAAATGTTAATTTAACTACTTTTTTTTTATATATTTTTTGATATATGTAAGTTTTGCACAGGGGGGGGGGGGACCCTTAGAATTTGTCGTTTTCGTATGTTATTTTACATAGACTTTTTCTTATTTTGTGTTGTCCAAAACATTTTTGGTTGCCATGGCAAAACGGAAGCCCAGCGTAACTTTTGTGTCCTGTACTTCGTTCAGTACGTATTGCTCTTCATTATTTATTTTGTTTCTTTTATTTAGACTTAAGAAATGAAACATAAGAGTTATTGAAATTAAGAGCTCTCGAGAACATATAGAAACATTATTTAAATCACTAATATATTGAATATTTACCAAATTTTAGATTACTGAACTCACGTATTTTTTCAGTGTTCTGTAATTCAACGGAAACATTTTACAAACTAAATATATCAAAAAACTGTATTTAACATAAATATACCAAAATTTATTGTGTTTTTTTGGTACACGAAATTTTTAAATTGATCCAATGTAGTCGAATTTATCTAAATAAATTTATATTTTGTTAGTTTTGTTATTTTGATTAGCAATTATTTACAAATAATTTGAAATTACCTCAATTTACCCGACGTACCAATTCACCCAAAAATACCTAAAGTTTACCAATTTACATAATTTTATTAAATTTGAATTGTTTGGAAATTTCTTTTTTTATAGGGGGGACCCTTGAAATATGTGATTTTCCCATGTTAAATCACATAGAGCAATTTTGATTTGGTATTGTCAAAAACAGATAATCAAAATTTTACCATTGAAAATAACATGGGATTCTCACCGATTGCAAGGGTCCCCCCTTTGAAAAATATAATATAAATTCAATAATGTTTGAAAATGCTAAAATTACAAAATTGTTTATAAATAATTGCCAAAACAAATTGGTGAACTTTTGGTCAATTTTAACAAAATGGGTTGGTTACACTTCCTTGTCAGTGAAACGTTTATATATTCTACTCTATTTTAAAAAATAAAATTTCTTTTCACTCTATTAGTGAGCACACACTTCGCTTTCTTCCATGAACTTAAAATAAATTAACGTATAAAAAACGTGCATTTTTTTTAGAAATAATACGAATAATGTCAAATGAAATTTCGTTTTGAACAAAATTTAAGTGTTTATCTATCTAATAGAGTGGGGTATATGGCTTTGCATCGATTAGTGCTTTTTTGGACTTCTTGTATGTGAAGGTTGTTTGGGCTTAGGTATTTTGATTAGTTTAGTAGAAATTCAAGTGTACTAGCAAGAGCAAGTATGTATATTTATAGAAGAGTTTAACACTCCTAATGAACAAAATAAAGTTAATAATATTAATAAACGTGACCTAGAAAAATCTTTTATCTTCCCCGTAGTAAACGTGAGGTACAAATATTACATCTTTCCCATTCCCCGTAGTCAACGTGTGGTACAAATATTACATCTTTCCCATTCCCCGTAACCGACGAGACGTCGAAATATTACATGTTCCCTCATCCCCGTAGCCGACGAGACGTCGAAATATTACATGTTCCCTCATCCCCGTAGCCGACGAGACGTCGAAATATTACATCTTTCCCATTCCCCGTAGCCAACTGGCCGTCGAAATGTTACATGTTCCCTCGTCCCCGTAGCCGACGAGACGTTGAAATATTACATGTTCCCTCGTCCCCGTAGCCAACTGGCCGTCGAAATATTACATCTTTCCCATTCCCCGTAGCCAACTGGCCGTCGAAATATTACATCTTTCCCATTCCCCGTAGCCAACTGGCCGTCGAAATGTTACATCTTTCCCATTCCCCGTAGCCAACTGGCCGTCGAAATGTTACATCTTTCCCATTCCCCGTAGCCAACTGGCCGTCGAAATATTACATCTTTCCCATTCCCCGTAGCCAACTGGCCGTCGAAATGTTACATCTTTCCCATTCCCCGTAGCCAACTGGCCGTCGAAATGTTACATCTTTCCCATTCCCCGTAGCTAACCCGACGTTGAAATATTTTAATGTCCCGTTTAATTAATTCATCGAAATATTTCTATGTCGGGTTTTCCTCGTCGAAATATTTTTATTTCACGTGACTTAAATATTTTTTCGTAAATCATCGAAATCAAAAAATTGGTGGTCAATTTAGAGAAACGGCTCCATTTGTTTTCCAAATACTACTTGTAGTGTAGTCAAACTGGTAATCAGTCAGACTTGCTTGCGTAACAGCTAGCTCACATACGTCCTCCTAGGAGGTGCGTTGTAGTATGAGCACCGTTTCGCGAATAGATGGCGGCCTCGTTTCAGGCCATTTCCTCACACTATCGATACGACCGATTTCGGCGGCTGAAATATGCCGCCATGGTTGTGAACGAATCGAGAAAAATTATCGGTGACTACGGCACTCGCGTCAAGCGAAGCCTTTTCCCGAGTAAGTTCCGACGGTTTTCCAAAAGCCGTCGAACGACCGCTAATGTTTTTCTGAACACGCTGCGCTTTTAGCGCTCGTTTTAGAATTCTTTAGCGGTACTAACGACGTTTCACGTTGTTACCTGGTTGATCCTGCCAGTAGTCATATGCTTGTCTCAAAGACTAAGCCATGCATGTCTAAGTACATGCCGAAATAAGGTGAAACCGCGAATGGCTCATTAAATCAGTTATGGTTTCTTAGATCGTACTTTTTTACTTGGATAACTGTGGTAATTCTAGAGCTAATACATGCAGCAGAGCTCCGACCTTCGGGAACGAGCGCTTTTATTAGACCAAGACCAATCGGGCTTCGGCCCGTTTACCATGGCGACTCTGGATAACTTTGGGCAAATCGCACGATCTTGTATCGGCGATGTTTCTTTCAAGTGTCTGCCTTATCAACTTTCGATGGTAGGCTACGCGCCTACCATGGTCGTTACGGGTAACGGGGAATCAGGGTTCGATTCCGGAGAGGGAGCCTGAGAAACGGCTACCACATCCAAGGAAGGCAGCAGGCGCGCAAATTACCCACTCCCGGCACGGGGAGGTAGTGACGAAAAATAACAATACGGGACTCTTTTGAGGCCCCGTAATTGGAATGAGTACACTCT
>NW_028324287.1:27500-30869 GCF_980474605.1 Leiobunum rupestre | reverse complement strand
ATTCTGTACCTACTTCGTTCAGTTACGTATTGCTCCTAACCTAACCTAACCTAACCTAACCTAACCTAACCCAACCTAACCTAACCTAACCTAACCTAACCTACCTAACCTAACCTAACCTAACCTAACCTAACCTAACCTAACCTAACCTAACCTAACCTAACCTAACCTAACCTAACCTAACCTAACCTAACCTAACCTAACCTAACCTAACCTAACCTAACCTAACCTAACCTAACCTAACCTAACCTAACCTAACCTAACCTAACCTAACCTAACCTAACCTAACCTAACCTAACCTAACCTAACCTAACCTAACCTAACCTAACCTAACCTAACCTAACCTAACCTAACCTAACCTAACCTAACCTAACCTAACCTAACCTAACCTAACCTAACCTAACCTAACCTAACCTAACCTAACCTAACCTAACCTAACCTAACCTAACCTAACCTAACCTAACCTAACCTAACCTAACCTAACCTAACCTAACCTAACCTAACCTAACCTAACCTAACCTAACCTAACCTAACCTAACCTAACCTAACCTAACCTAACCTAACCTAACCTAACCTAACCTAACCTAACCTAACCTAACCTAACCTAACCTAACCTAACCTAACCTAACCTAACCTAACCTAACCTAACCTAACCTAACCTAACCTAACCTAACCTAACCTAACCTAACCTAACCTAACCTAACCTAACCTAACCTAACCTAACCTAACCTAACCTAACCTAACCTAACCTAACCTAACCTAACCTAACCTAACCTAACCTAACCTAACCTAACCTAACCTAACCTAACCTAACCTAACCTAACCTAACCTAACCTAACCTAACCTAACCTAACCTAACCTAACCTAACCTAACCTAACCTAACCTAACCTAACCTAACCTAACCTAACCTAACCTAACCTAACCTAACCTAACCTAACCTAACCTAACCTAACCTAACCTAACCTAACCTAACCTAACCTAACCTAACCTAACCTAACCTAACCTAACCTAACCTAACCTAACCTAACCTAACCTAACCTAACCTAACCTAACCTAACCTAACCTAACCTAACCTAACCTAACCTAACCTAACCTAACCTAACCTAACCTAACCTAACCTAACCTAACCTAACCTAACCTAACCTAACCTAACCTAACCTAACCTAACCTAACCTAACCTAACCTAACCTAACCTAACCTAACCTAACCTAACCTAACCTAACCTAACCTAACCTAACCTAACCTAACCTAACCTAACCTAACCTAACCTAACCTAACCTAACCTAACCTAACCTAACCTAACCTAACCTAACCTAACCTAACCTAACCTAACCTAACCTAACCTAACCTAACCTAACCTAACCTAACCTAACCTAACCTAACCTAACCTAACCTAACCTAACCTAACCTAACCTAACCTAACCTAACCTAACCTAACCTAACCTAACCTAACCTAACCTAACCTAACCTAACCTAACCTAACCTAACCTAACCTAACCTAACCTAACCTAACCTAACCTAACCTAACCTAACCTAACCTAACCTAACCTAACCTAACCTAACCTAACCTAACCTAACCTAACCTAACCTAACCTAACCTAACCTAACCTAACCTAACCTAACCTAACCTAACCTAACCTAACCTAACCTAACCTAACCTAACCTAACCTAACCTAACCTAACCTAACCTAACCTAACCTAA
The DNA here is from genome assembly GCF_980474605.1 of Leiobunum rupestre. Lineage (NCBI taxonomy): Eukaryota > Metazoa > Arthropoda > Arachnida > Opiliones > Sclerosomatidae > Leiobunum > Leiobunum rupestre. The sequence continues at coordinate 29,166 of NW_028324287.1, read as the reverse complement.
CCTAACCTAACCTAACCTAACCTAACCTAACCTAACCTAACCTAACCTAACCTAACCTAACCTAACCTAACCTAACCTAACCTAACCTAACCTAACCTAACCTAACCTAACCTAACCTAACCTAACCTAACCTAACCTAACCTAACCTAACCTAACCTAACCTAACCTAACCTAACCTAACCTAACCTAACCTAACCTAACCTAACCTAACCTAACCTAACCTAACCTAACCTAACCTAACCTAACCTAACCTAACCTAACCTAACCTAACCTAACCTAACCTAACCTAACCTAACCTAACCTAACCTAACCTAACCTAACCTAACCTAACCTAACCTAACCTAACCTAACCTAACCTAACCTAACCTAACCTAACCTAACCTAACCTAACCTAACCTAACCTAACCTAACCTAACCTAACCTAACCTAACCTAACCTAACCTAACCTAACCTAACCTAACCTAACCTAACCTAACCTAACCTAACCTAACCTAACCTAACCTAACCTAACCTAACCTAACCTAACCTAACCTAACCTAACCTAACCTAACCTAACCTAACCTAACCTAACCTAACCTAACCTAACCTAACCTAACCTAACCTAACCTAACCTAACCTAACCTAACCTAACCTAACCTAACCTAACCTAACCTAACCTAACCTAACCTAACCTAACCTAACCTAACCTAACCTAACCTAACCTAACCTAACCTAACCTAACCTAACCTAACCTAACCTAACCTAACCTAACCTAACCTAACCTAACCTAACCTAACCTAACCTAACCTAACCTAACCTAACCTAACCTAACCTAACCTAACCTAACCTAACCTAACCTAACCTAACCTAACCTAACCTAACCTAACCTAACCTAACCTAACCTAACCTAACCTAACCTAACCTAACCTAACCTAACCTAACCTAACCTAACCTAACCTAACCTAACCTAACCTAACCTAACCTAACCTAACCTAACCTAACCTAACCTAACCTAACCTAACCTAACCTAACCTAACCTAACCTAACCTAACCTAACCTAACCTAACCTAACCTAACCTAACCTAACCTAACCTAACCTAACCTAACCTAACCTAACCTAACCTAACCTAACCTAACCTAACCTAACCTAACCTAACCTAACCTAACCTAACCTAACCTAACCTAACCTAACCTAACCTAACCTAACCTAACCTAACCTAACCTAACCTAACCTAACCTAACCTAACCTAACCTAACCTAACCTAACCTAACCTAACCTAACCTAACCTAACCTAACCTAACCTAACCTAACCTAACCTAACCTAACCTAACCTAACCTAACCTAACCTAACCTAACCTAACCTAACCTAACCTAACCTAACCTAACCTAACCTAACCTAACCTAACCTAACCTAACCTAACCTAACCTAACCTAACCTAACCTAACCTAACCTAACCTAACCTAACCTAACCTAACCTAACCTAACCTAACCTAACCTAACCTAACCTAACCTAACCTAACCTAACCTAACCTAACCTAACCTAACCTAACCTAACCTAACCTAACCTAACCTAACCTAACCTAACCTAACCTAACCTAACCTAACCTAACCTAACCTAACCTAACCTAACCTAACCTAACCTAACCTAACCTAACCTAACCTAACCTAACCTAACCTAACCTAAC
>NW_028324287.1:2500-22500 GCF_980474605.1 Leiobunum rupestre | reverse complement strand
CCTAACCTAACCTAACCTAACCTAACCTAACCTAACCTAACCTAACCTAACCTAACCTAACCTAACCTAACCTAACCTAACCTAACCTAACCTAACCTAACCTAACCTAACCTAACCTAACCTAACCTAACCTAACCTAACCTAACCTAACCTAACCTAACCTAACCTAACCTAACCTAACCTAACCTAACCTAACCTAACCTAACCTAACCTAACCTAACCTAACCTAACCTAACCTAACCTAACCTAACCTAACCTAACCTAACCTAACCTAACCTAACCTAACCTAACCTAACCTAACCTAACCTAACCTAACCTAACCTAACCTAACCTAACCTAACCTAACCTAACCTAACCTAACCTAACCTAACCTAACCTAACCTAACCTAACCTAACCTAACCTAACCTAACCTAACCTAACCTAACCTAACCTAACCTAACCTAACCTAACCTAACCTAACCTAACCTAACCTAACCTAACCTAACCTAACCTAACCTAACCTAACCTAACCTAACCTAACCTAACCTAACCTAACCTAACCTAACCTAACCTAACCTAACCTAACCTAACCTAACCTAACCTAACCTAACCTAACCTAACCTAACCTAACCTAACCTAACCTAACCTAACCTAACCTAACCTAACCTAACCTAACCTAACCTAACCTAACCTAACCTAACCTAACCTAACCTAACCTAACCTAACCTAACCTAACCTAACCTAACCTAACCTAACCTAACCTAACCTAACCTAACCTAACCTAACCTAACCTAACCTAACCTAACCTAACCTAACCTAACCTAACCTAACCTAACCTAACCTAACCTAACCTAACCTAACCTAACCTAACCTAACCTAACCTAACCTAACCTAACCTAACCTAACCTAACCTAACCTAACCTAACCTAACCTAACCTAACCTAACCTAACCTAACCTAACCTAACCTAACCTAACCTAACCTAACCTAACCTAACCTAACCTAACCTAACCTAACCTAACCTAACCTAACCTAACCTAACCTAACCTAACCTAACCTAACCTAACCTAACCTAACCTAACCTAACCTAACCTAACCTAACCTAACCTAACCTAACCTAACCTAACCTAACCTAACCTAACCTAACCTAACCTAACCTAACCTAACCTAACCTAACCTAACCTAACCTAACCTAACCTAACCTAACCTAACCTAACCTAACCTAACCTAACCTAACCTAACCTAACCTAACCTAACCTAACCTAACCTAACCTAACCTAACCTAACCTAACCTAACCTAACCTAACCTAACCTAACCTAACCTAACCTAACCTAACCTAACCTAACCTAACCTAACCTAACCTAACCTAACCTAACCTAACCTAACCTAACCTAACCTAACCTAACCTAACCTAACCTAACCTAACCTAACCTAACCTAACCTAACCTAACCTAACCTAACCTAACCTAACCTAACCTAACCTAACCTAACCTAACCTAACCTAACCTAACCTAACCTAACCTAACCTAACCTAACCTAACCTAACCTAACCTAACCTAACCTAACCTAACCTAACCTAACCTAACCTAACCTAACCTAACCTAACCTAACCTAACCTAACCTAACCTAACCTAACCTAACCTAACCTAACCTAACCTAACCTAACCTAACCTAACCTAACCTAACCTAACCTAACCTAACCTAACCTAACCTAACCTAACCTAACCTAACCTAACCTAACCTAACCTAACCTAACCTAACCTAACCTAACCTAACCTAACCTAACCTAACCTAACCTAACCTAACCTAACCTAACCTAACCTAACCTAACCTAACCTAACCTAACCTAACCTAACCTAACCTAACCTAACCTAACCTAACCTAACCTAACCTAACCTAACCTAACCTAACCTAACCTAACCTAACCTAACCTAACCTAACCTAACCTAACCTAACCTAACCTAACCTAACCTAACCTAACCTAACCTAACCTAACCTAACCTAACCTAACCTAACCTAACCTAACCTAACCTAACCTAACCTAACCTAACCTAACCTAACCTAACCTAACCTAACCTAACCTAACCTAACCTAACCTAACCTAACCTAACCTAACCTAACCTAACCTAACCTAACCTAACCTAACCTAACCTAACCTAACCTAACCTAACCTAACCTAACCTAACCTAACCTAACCTAACCTAACCTAACCTAACCTAACCTAACCTAACCTAACCTAACCTAACCTAACCTAACCTAACCTAACCTAACCTAACCTAACCTAACCTAACCTAACCTAACCTAACCTAACCTAACCTAACCTAACCTAACCTAACCTAACCTAACCTAACCTAACCTAACCTAACCTAACCTAACCTAACCTAACCTAACCTAACCTAACCTAACCTAACCTAACCTAACCTAACCTAACCTAACCTAACCTAACCTAACCTAACCTAACCTAACCTAACCTAACCTAACCTAACCTAACCTAACCTAACCTAACCTAACCTAACCTAACCTAACCTAACCTAACCTAACCTAACCTAACCTAACCTAACCTAACCTAACCTAACCTAACCTAACCTAACCTAACCTAACCTAACCTAACCTAACCTAACCTAACCTAACCTAACCTAACCTAACCTAACCTAACCTAACCTAACCTAACCTAACCTAACCTAACCTAACCTAACCTAACCTAACCTAACCTAACCTAACCTAACCTAACCTAACCTAACCTAACCTAACCTAACCTAACCTAACCTAACCTAACCTAACCTAACCTAACCTAACCTAACCTAACCTAACCTAACCTAACCTAACCTAACCTAACCTAACCTAACCTAACCTAACCTAACCTAACCTAACCTAACCTAACCTAACCTAACCTAACCTAACCTAACCTAACCTAACCTAACCTAACCTAACCTAACCTAACCTAACCTAACCTAACCTAACCTAACCTAACCTAACCTAACCTAACCTAACCTAACCTAACCTAACCTAACCTAACCTAACCTAACCTAACCTAACCTAACCTAACCTAACCTAACCTAACCTAACCTAACCTAACCTAACCTAACCTAACCTAACCTAACCTAACCTAACCTAACCTAACCTAACCTAACCTAACCTAACCTAACCTAACCTAACCTAACCTAACCTAACCTAACCTAACCTAACCTAACCTAACCTAACCTAACCTAACCTAACCTAACCTAACCTAACCTAACCTAACCTAACCTAACCTAACCTAACCTAACCTAACCTAACCTAACCTAACCTAACCTAACCTAACCTAACCTAACCTAACCTAACCTAACCTAACCTAACCTAACCTAACCTAACCTAACCTAACCTAACCTAACCTAACCTAACCTAACCTAACCTAACCTAACCTAACCTAACCTAACCTAACCTAACCTAACCTAACCTAACCTAACCTAACCTAACCTAACCTAACCTAACCTAACCTAACCTAACCTAACCTAACCTAACCTAACCTAACCTAACCTAACCTAACCTAACCTAACCTAACCTAACCTAACCTAACCTAACCTAACCTAACCTAACCTAACCTAACCTAACCTAACCTAACCTAACCTAACCTAACCTAACCTAACCTAACCTAACCTAACCTAACCTAACCTAACCTAACCTAACCTAACCTAACCTAACCTAACCTAACCTAACCTAACCTAACCTAACCTAACCTAACCTAACCTAACCTAACCTAACCTAACCTAACCTAACCTAACCTAACCTAACCTAACCTAACCTAACCTAACCTAACCTAACCTAACCTAACCTAACCTAACCTAACCTAACCTAACCTAACCTAACCTAACCTAACCTAACCTAACCTAACCTAACCTAACCTAACCTAACCTAACCTAACCTAACCTAACCTAACCTAACCTAACCTAACCTAACCTAACCTAACCTAACCTAACCTAACCTAACCTAACCTAACCTAACCTAACCTAACCTAACCTAACCTAACCTAACCTAACCTAACCTAACCTAACCTAACCTAACCTAACCTAACCTAACCTAACCTAACCTAACCTAACCTAACCTAACCTAACCTAACCTAACCTAACCTAACCTAACCTAACCTAACCTAACCTAACCTAACCTAACCTAACCTAACCTAACCTAACCTAACCTAACCTAACCTAACCTAACCTAACCTAACCTAACCTAACCTAACCTAACCTAACCTAACCTAACCTAACCTAACCTAACCTAACCTAACCTAACCTAACCTAACCTAACCTAACCTAACCTAACCTAACCTAACCTAACCTAACCTAACCTAACCTAACCTAACCTAACCTAACCTAACCTAACCTAACCTAACCTAACCTAACCTAACCTAACCTAACCTAACCTAACCTAACCTAACCTAACCTAACCTAACCTAACCTAACCTAACCTAACCTAACCTAACCTAACCTAACCTAACCTAACCTAACCTAACCTAACCTAACCTAACCTAACCTAACCTAACCTAACCTAACCTAACCTAACCTAACCTAACCTAACCTAACCTAACCTAACCTAACCTAACCTAACCTAACCTAACCTAACCTAACCTAACCTAACCTAACCTAACCTAACCTAACCTAACCTAACCTAACCTAACCTAACCTAACCTAACCTAACCTAACCTAACCTAACCTAACCTAACCTAACCTAACCTAACCTAACCTAACCTAACCTAACCTAACCTAACCTAACCTAACCTAACCTAACCTAACCTAACCTAACCTAACCTAACCTAACCTAACCTAACCTAACCTAACCTAACCTAACCTAACCTAACCTAACCTAACCTAACCTAACCTAACCTAACCTAACCTAACCTAACCTAACCTAACCTAACCTAACCTAACCTAACCTAACCTAACCTAACCTAACCTAACCTAACCTAACCTAACCTAACCTAACCTAACCTAACCTAACCTAACCTAACCTAACCTAACCTAACCTAACCTAACCTAACCTAACCTAACCTAACCTAACCTAACCTAACCTAACCTAACCTAACCTAACCTAACCTAACCTAACCTAACCTAACCTAACCTAACCTAACCTAACCTAACCTAACCTAACCTAACCTAACCTAACCTAACCTAACCTAACCTAACCTAACCTAACCTAACCTAACCTAACCTAACCTAACCTAACCTAACCTAACCTAACCTAACCTAACCTAACCTAACCTAACCTAACCTAACCTAACCTAACCTAACCTAACCTAACCTAACCTAACCTAACCTAACCTAACCTAACCTAACCTAACCTAACCTAACCTAACCTAACCTAACCTAACCTAACCTAACCTAACCTAACCTAACCTAACCTAACCTAACCTAACCTAACCTAACCTAACCTAACCTAACCTAACCTAACCTAACCTAACCTAACCTAACCTAACCTAACCTAACCTAACCTAACCTAACCTAACCTAACCTAACCTAACCTAACCTAACCTAACCTAACCTAACCTAACCTAACCTAACCTAACCTAACCTAACCTAACCTAACCTAACCTAACCTAACCTAACCTAACCTAACCTAACCTAACCTAACCTAACCTAACCTAACCTAACCTAACCTAACCTAACCTAACCTAACCTAACCTAACCTAACCTAACCTAACCTAACCTAACCTAACCTAACCTAACCTAACCTAACCTAACCTAACCTAACCTAACCTAACCTAACCTAACCTAACCTAACCTAACCTAACCTAACCTAACCTAACCTAACCTAACCTAACCTAACCTAACCTAACCTAACCTAACCTAACCTAACCTAACCTAACCTAACCTAACCTAACCTAACCTAACCTAACCTAACCTAACCTAACCTAACCTAACCTAACCTAACCTAACCTAACCTAACCTAACCTAACCTAACCTAACCTAACCTAACCTAACCTAACCTAACCTAACCTAACCTAACCTAACCTAACCTAACCTAACCTAACCTAACCTAACCTAACCTAACCTAACCTAACCTAACCTAACCTAACCTAACCTAACCTAACCTAACCTAACCTAACCTAACCTAACCTAACCTAACCTAACCTAACCTAACCTAACCTAACCTAACCTAACCTAACCTAACCTAACCTAACCTAACCTAACCTAACCTAACCTAACCTAACCTAACCTAACCTAACCTAACCTAACCTAACCTAACCTAACCTAACCTAACCTAACCTAACCTAACCTAACCTAACCTAACCTAACCTAACCTAACCTAACCTAACCTAACCTAACCTAACCTAACCTAACCTAACCTAACCTAACCTAACCTAACCTAACCTAACCTAACCTAACCTAACCTAACCTAACCTAACCTAACCTAACCTAACCTAACCTAACCTAACCTAACCTAACCTAACCTAACCTAACCTAACCTAACCTAACCTAACCTAACCTAACCTAACCTAACCTAACCTAACCTAACCTAACCTAACCTAACCTAACCTAACCTAACCTAACCTAACCTAACCTAACCTAACCTAACCTAACCTAACCTAACCTAACCTAACCTAACCTAACCTAACCTAACCTAACCTAACCTAACCTAACCTAACCTAACCTAACCTAACCTAACCTAACCTAACCTAACCTAACCTAACCTAACCTAACCTAACCTAACCTAACCTAACCTAACCTAACCTAACCTAACCTAACCTAACCTAACCTAACCTAACCTAACCTAACCTAACCTAACCTAACCTAACCTAACCTAACCTAACCTAACCTAACCTAACCTAACCTAACCTAACCTAACCTAACCTAACCTAACCTAACCTAACCTAACCTAACCTAACCTAACCTAACCTAACCTAACCTAACCTAACCTAACCTAACCTAACCTAACCTAACCTAACCTAACCTAACCTAACCTAACCTAACCTAACCTAACCTAACCTAACCTAACCTAACCTAACCTAACCTAACCTAACCTAACCTAACCTAACCTAACCTAACCTAACCTAACCTAACCTAACCTAACCTAACCTAACCTAACCTAACCTAACCTAACCTAACCTAACCTAACCTAACCTAACCTAACCTAACCTAACCTAACCTAACCTAACCTAACCTAACCTAACCTAACCTAACCTAACCTAACCTAACCTAACCTAACCTAACCTAACCTAACCTAACCTAACCTAACCTAACCTAACCTAACCTAACCTAACCTAACCTAACCTAACCTAACCTAACCTAACCTAACCTAACCTAACCTAACCTAACCTAACCTAACCTAACCTAACCTAACCTAACCTAACCTAACCTAACCTAACCTAACCTAACCTAACCTAACCTAACCTAACCTAACCTAACCTAACCTAACCTAACCTAACCTAACCTAACCTAACCTAACCTAACCTAACCTAACCTAACCTAACCTAACCTAACCTAACCTAACCTAACCTAACCTAACCTAACCTAACCTAACCTAACCTAACCTAACCTAACCTAACCTAACCTAACCTAACCTAACCTAACCTAACCTAACCTAACCTAACCTAACCTAACCTAACCTAACCTAACCTAACCTAACCTAACCTAACCTAACCTAACCTAACCTAACCTAACCTAACCTAACCTAACCTAACCTAACCTAACCTAACCTAACCTAACCTAACCTAACCTAACCTAACCTAACCTAACCTAACCTAACCTAACCTAACCTAACCTAACCTAACCTAACCTAACCTAACCTAACCTAACCTAACCTAACCTAACCTAACCTAACCTAACCTAACCTAACCTAACCTAACCTAACCTAACCTAACCTAACCTAACCTAACCTAACCTAACCTAACCTAACCTAACCTAACCTAACCTAACCTAACCTAACCTAACCTAACCTAACCTAACCTAACCTAACCTAACCTAACCTAACCTAACCTAACCTAACCTAACCTAACCTAACCTAACCTAACCTAACCTAACCTAACCTAACCTAACCTAACCTAACCTAACCTAACCTAACCTAACCTAACCTAACCTAACCTAACCTAACCTAACCTAACCTAACCTAACCTAACCTAACCTAACCTAACCTAACCTAACCTAACCTAACCTAACCTAACCTAACCTAACCTAACCTAACCTAACCTAACCTAACCTAACCTAACCTAACCTAACCTAACCTAACCTAACCTAACCTAACCTAACCTAACCTAACCTAACCTAACCTAACCTAACCTAACCTAACCTAACCTAACCTAACCTAACCTAACCTAACCTAACCTAACCTAACCTAACCTAACCTAACCTAACCTAACCTAACCTAACCTAACCTAACCTAACCTAACCTAACCTAACCTAACCTAACCTAACCTAACCTAACCTAACCTAACCTAACCTAACCTAACCTAACCTAACCTAACCTAACCTAACCTAACCTAACCTAACCTAACCTAACCTAACCTAACCTAACCTAACCTAACCTAACCTAACCTAACCTAACCTAACCTAACCTAACCTAACCTAACCTAACCTAACCTAACCTAACCTAACCTAACCTAACCTAACCTAACCTAACCTAACCTAACCTAACCTAACCTAACCTAACCTAACCTAACCTAACCTAACCTAACCTAACCTAACCTAACCTAACCTAACCTAACCTAACCTAACCTAACCTAACCTAACCTAACCTAACCTAACCTAACCTAACCTAACCTAACCTAACCTAACCTAACCTAACCTAACCTAACCTAACCTAACCTAACCTAACCTAACCTAACCTAACCTAACCTAACCTAACCTAACCTAACCTAACCTAACCTAACCTAACCTAACCTAACCTAACCTAACCTAACCTAACCTAACCTAACCTAACCTAACCTAACCTAACCTAACCTAACCTAACCTAACCTAACCTAACCTAACCTAACCTAACCTAACCTAACCTAACCTAACCTAACCTAACCTAACCTAACCTAACCTAACCTAACCTAACCTAACCTAACCTAACCTAACCTAACCTAACCTAACCTAACCTAACCTAACCTAACCTAACCTAACCTAACCTAACCTAACCTAACCTAACCTAACCTAACCTAACCTAACCTAACCTAACCTAACCTAACCTAACCTAACCTAACCTAACCTAACCTAACCTAACCTAACCTAACCTAACCTAACCTAACCTAACCTAACCTAACCTAACCTAACCTAACCTAACCTAACCTAACCTAACCTAACCTAACCTAACCTAACCTAACCTAACCTAACCTAACCTAACCTAACCTAACCTAACCTAACCTAACCTAACCTAACCTAACCTAACCTAACCTAACCTAACCTAACCTAACCTAACCTAACCTAACCTAACCTAACCTAACCTAACCTAACCTAACCTAACCTAACCTAACCTAACCTAACCTAACCTAACCTAACCTAACCTAACCTAACCTAACCTAACCTAACCTAACCTAACCTAACCTAACCTAACCTAACCTAACCTAACCTAACCTAACCTAACCTAACCTAACCTAACCTAACCTAACCTAACCTAACCTAACCTAACCTAACCTAACCTAACCTAACCTAACCTAACCTAACCTAACCTAACCTAACCTAACCTAACCTAACCTAACCTAACCTAACCTAACCTAACCTAACCTAACCTAACCTAACCTAACCTAACCTAACCTAACCTAACCTAACCTAACCTAACCTAACCTAACCTAACCTAACCTAACCTAACCTAACCTAACCTAACCTAACCTAACCTAACCTAACCTAACCTAACCTAACCTAACCTAACCTAACCTAACCTAACCTAACCTAACCTAACCTAACCTAACCTAACCTAACCTAACCTAACCTAACCTAACCTAACCTAACCTAACCTAACCTAACCTAACCTAACCTAACCTAACCTAACCTAACCTAACCTAACCTAACCTAACCTAACCTAACCTAACCTAACCTAACCTAACCTAACCTAACCTAACCTAACCTAACCTAACCTAACCTAACCTAACCTAACCTAACCTAACCTAACCTAACCTAACCTAACCTAACCTAACCTAACCTAACCTAACCTAACCTAACCTAACCTAACCTAACCTAACCTAACCTAACCTAACCTAACCTAACCTAACCTAACCTAACCTAACCTAACCTAACCTAACCTAACCTAACCTAACCTAACCTAACCTAACCTAACCTAACCTAACCTAACCTAACCTAACCTAACCTAACCTAACCTAACCTAACCTAACCTAACCTAACCTAACCTAACCTAACCTAACCTAACCTAACCTAACCTAACCTAACCTAACCTAACCTAACCTAACCTAACCTAACCTAACCTAACCTAACCTAACCTAACCTAACCTAACCTAACCTAACCTAACCTAACCTAACCTAACCTAACCTAACCTAACCTAACCTAACCTAACCTAACCTAACCTAACCTAACCTAACCTAACCTAACCTAACCTAACCTAACCTAACCTAACCTAACCTAACCTAACCTAACCTAACCTAACCTAACCTAACCTAACCTAACCTAACCTAACCTAACCTAACCTAACCTAACCTAACCTAACCTAACCTAACCTAACCTAACCTAACCTAACCTAACCTAACCTAACCTAACCTAACCTAACCTAACCTAACCTAACCTAACCTAACCTAACCTAACCTAACCTAACCTAACCTAACCTAACCTAACCTAACCTAACCTAACCTAACCTAACCTAACCTAACCTAACCTAACCTAACCTAACCTAACCTAACCTAACCTAACCTAACCTAACCTAACCTAACCTAACCTAACCTAACCTAACCTAACCTAACCTAACCTAACCTAACCTAACCTAACCTAACCTAACCTAACCTAACCTAACCTAACCTAACCTAACCTAACCTAACCTAACCTAACCTAACCTAACCTAACCTAACCTAACCTAACCTAACCTAACCTAACCTAACCTAACCTAACCTAACCTAACCTAACCTAACCTAACCTAACCTAACCTAACCTAACCTAACCTAACCTAACCTAACCTAACCTAACCTAACCTAACCTAACCTAACCTAACCTAACCTAACCTAACCTAACCTAACCTAACCTAACCTAACCTAACCTAACCTAACCTAACCTAACCTAACCTAACCTAACCTAACCTAACCTAACCTAACCTAACCTAACCTAACCTAACCTAACCTAACCTAACCTAACCTAACCTAACCTAACCTAACCTAACCTAACCTAACCTAACCTAACCTAACCTAACCTAACCTAACCTAACCTAACCTAACCTAACCTAACCTAACCTAACCTAACCTAACCTAACCTAACCTAACCTAACCTAACCTAACCTAACCTAACCTAACCTAACCTAACCTAACCTAACCTAACCTAACCTAACCTAACCTAACCTAACCTAACCTAACCTAACCTAACCTAACCTAACCTAACCTAACCTAACCTAACCTAACCTAACCTAACCTAACCTAACCTAACCTAACCTAACCTAACCTAACCTAACCTAACCTAACCTAACCTAACCTAACCTAACCTAACCTAACCTAACCTAACCTAACCTAACCTAACCTAACCTAACCTAACCTAACCTAACCTAACCTAACCTAACCTAACCCAACCTAACCCAACCTAACCTAACCTAACCTAACCTAACCTAACCTAACCTAACCTAACCTAACCTAACCTAACCTAACCTAACCTAACCTAACCTAACCTAACCTAACCTAACCTAACCTAACCTAACCTAACCTAACCTAACCTAACCTAACCTAACCTAACCTAACCTAACCTAACCTAACCTAACCTAACCTAACCTAACCTAACCTAACCTAACCTAACCTAACCTAACCTAACCTAACCTAACCTAACCTAACCTAACCTAACCTAACCTAACCTAACCTAACCTAACCTAACCTAACCTAACCTAACCTAACCTAACCTAACCTAACCTAACCTAACCTAACCTAACCTAACCTAACCTAACCTAACCTAACCTAACCTAACCTAACCTAACCTAACCTAACCTAACCTAACCTAACCTAACCTAACCTAACCTAACCTAACCTAACCTAACCTAACCTAACCTAACCTAACCTAACCTAACCTAACCTAACCTAACCTAACCTAACCTAACCTAACCTAACCTAACCTAACCTAACCTAACCTAACCTAACCTAACCTAACCTAACCTAACCTAACCTAACCTAACCTAACCTAACCTAACCTAACCTAACCTAACCTAACCTAACCTAACCTAACCTAACCTAACCTAACCTAACCTAACCTAACCTAACCTAACCTAACCTAACCTAACCTAACCTAACCTAACCTAACCTAACCTAACCTAACCTAACCTAACCTAACCTAACCTAACCTAACCTAACCTAACCTAACCTAACCTAACCTAACCTAACCTAACCTAACCTAACCTAACCTAACCTAACCTAACCTAACCTAACCTAACCTAACCTAACCTAACCTAACCTAACCTAACCTAACCTAACCTAACCTAACCTAACCTAACCTAACCTAACCTAACCTAACCTAACCTAACCTAACCTAACCTAACCTAACCTAACCTAACCTAACCTAACCTAACCTAACCTAACCTAACCTAACCTAACCTAACCTAACCTAACCTAACCTAACCTAACCTAACCTAACCTAACCTAACCTAACCTAACCTAACCTAACCTAACCTAACCTAACCTAACCTAACCTAACCTAACCTAACCTAACCTAACCTAACCTAACCTAACCTAACCTAACCTAACCTAACCTAACCTAACCTAACCTAACCTAACCTAACCTAACCTAACCTAACCTAACCTAACCTAACCTAACCTAACCTAACCTAACCTAACCTAACCTAACCTAACCTAACCTAACCTAACCTAACCTAACCTAACCTAACCTAACCTAACCTAACCTAACCTAACCTAACCTAACCTAACCTAACCTAACCTAACCTAACCTAACCTAACCTAACCTAACCTAACCTAACCTAACCTAACCTAACCTAACCTAACCTAACCTAACCTAACCTAACCTAACCTAACCTAACCTAACCTAACCTAACCTAACCTAACCTAACCTAACCTAACCTAACCTAACCTAACCTAACCTAACCTAACCTAACCTAACCTAACCTAACCTAACCTAACCTAACCTAACCTAACCTAACCTAACCTAACCTAACCTAACCTAACCTAACCTAACCTAACCTAACCTAACCTAACCTAACCTAACCTAACCTAACCTAACCTAACCTAACCTAACCTAACCTAACCTAACCTAACCTAACCTAACCTAACCTAACCTAACCTAACCTAACCTAACCTAACCTAACCTAACCTAACCTAACCTAACCTAACCTAACCTAACCTAACCTAACCTAACCTAACCTAACCTAACCTAACCTAACCTAACCTAACCTAACCTAACCTAACCTAACCTAACCTAACCTAACCTAACCTAACCTAACCTAACCTAACCTAACCTAACCTAACCTAACCTAACCTAACCTAACCTAACCTAACCTAACCTAACCTAACCTAACCTAACCTAACCTAACCTAACCTAACCTAACCTAACCTAACCTAACCTAACCTAACCTAACCTAACCTAACCTAACCTAACCTAACCTAACCTAACCTAACCTAACCTAACCTAACCTAACCTAACCTAACCTAACCTAACCTAACCTAACCTAACCTAACCTAACCTAACCTAACCTAACCTAACCTAACCTAACCTAACCTAACCTAACCTAACCTAACCTAACCTAACCTAACCTAACCTAACCTAACCTAACCTAACCTAACCTAACCTAACCTAACCTAACCTAACCTAACCTAACCTAACCTAACCTAACCTAACCTAACCTAACCTAACCTAACCTAACCTAACCTAACCTAACCTAACCTAACCTAACCTAACCTAACCTAACCTAACCTAACCTAACCTAACCTAACCTAACCTAACCTAACCTAACCTAACCTAACCTAACCTAACCTAACCTAACCTAACCTAACCTAACCTAACCTAACCTAACCTAACCTAACCTAACCTAACCTAACCTAACCTAACCTAACCTAACCTAACCTAACCTAACCTAACCTAACCTAACCTAACCTAACCTAACCTAACCTAACCTAACCTAACCTAACCTAACCTAACCTAACCTAACCTAACCTAACCTAACCTAACCTAACCTAACCTAACCTAACCTAACCTAACCTAACCTAACCTAACCTAACCTAACCTAACCTAACCTAACCTAACCTAACCTAACCTAACCTAACCTAACCTAACCTAACCTAACCTAACCTAACCTAACCTAACCTAACCTAACCTAACCTAACCTAACCTAACCTAACCTAACCTAACCTAACCTAACCTAACCTAACCTAACCTAACCTAACCTAACCTAACCTAACCTAACCTAACCTAACCTAACCTAACCTAACCTAACCTAACCTAACCTAACCTAACCTAAC
Organism: Leiobunum rupestre; assembly: GCF_980474605.1. NCBI lineage: Eukaryota > Metazoa > Arthropoda > Arachnida > Opiliones > Sclerosomatidae > Leiobunum > Leiobunum rupestre. The sequence goes on along the minus strand of NW_028324287.1, from coordinate 7,974 downwards.
CTAACCTAACCTAACCTAACCTAACCTAACCTAACCTAACCTAACCTAACCTAACCTAACCTAACCTAACCTAACCTAACCTAACCTAACCTAACCTAACCTAACCTAACCTAACCTAACCTAACCTAACCTAACCTAACCTAACCTAACCTAACCTAACCTAACCTAACCTAACCTAACCTAACCTAACCTAACCTAACCTAACCTAACCTAACCTAACCTAACCTAACCTAACCTAACCTAACCTAACCTAACCTAACCTAACCTAACCTAACCTAACCTAACCTAACCTAACCTAACCTAACCTAACCTAACCTAACCTAACCTAACCTAACCTAACCTAACCTAACCTAACCTAACCTAACCTAACCTAACCTAACCTAACCTAACCTAACCTAACCTAACCTAACCTAACCTAACCTAACCTAACCTAACCTAACCTAACCTAACCTAACCTAACCTAACCTAACCTAACCTAACCTAACCTAACCTAACCTAACCTAACCTAACCTAACCTAACCTAACCTAACCTAACCTAACCTAACCTAACCTAACCTAACCTAACCTAACCTAACCTAACCTAACCTAACCTAACCTAACCTAACCTAACCTAACCTAACCTAACCTAACCTAACCTAACCTAACCTAACCTAACCTAACCTAACCTAACCTAACCTAACCTAACCTAACCTAACCTAACCTAACCTAACCTAACCTAACCTAACCTAACCTAACCTAACCTAACCTAACCTAACCTAACCTAACCTAACCTAACCTAACCTAACCTAACCTAACCTAACCTAACCTAACCTAACCTAACCTAACCTAACCTAACCTAACCTAACCTAACCTAACCTAACCTAACCTAACCTAACCTAACCTAACCTAACCTAACCTAACCTAACCTAACCTAACCTAACCTAACCTAACCTAACCTAACCTAACCTAACCTAACCTAACCTAACCTAACCTAACCTAACCTAACCTAACCTAACCTAACCTAACCTAACCTAACCTAACCTAACCTAACCTAACCTAACCTAACCTAACCTAACCTAACCTAACCTAACCTAACCTAACCTAACCTAACCTAACCTAACCTAACCTAACCTAACCTAACCTAACCTAACCTAACCTAACCTAACCTAACCTAACCTAACCTAACCTAACCTAACCTAACCTAACCTAACCTAACCTAACCTAACCTAACCTAACCTAACCTAACCTAACCTAACCTAACCTAACCTAACCTAACCTAACCTAACCTAACCTAACCTAACCTAACCTAACCTAACCTAACCTAACCTAACCTAACCTAACCTAACCTAACCTAACCTAACCTAACCTAACCTAACCTAACCTAACCTAACCTAACCTAACCTAACCTAACCTAACCTAACCTAACCTAACCTAACCTAACCTAACCTAACCTAACCTAACCTAACCTAACCTAACCTAACCTAACCTAACCTAACCTAACCTAACCTAACCTAACCTAACCTAACCTAACCTAACCTAACCTAACCTAACCTAACCTAACCTAACCTAACCTAACCTAACCTAACCTAACCTAACCTAACCTAACCTAACCTAACCTAACCTAACCTAACCTAACCTAACCTAACCTAACCTAACCTAACCTAACCTAACCTAACCTAACCTAACCTAACCTAACCTAACCTAACCTAACCTAACCTAACCTAACCTAACCTAACCTAACCTAACCTAACCTAACCTAACCTAACCTAACCTAACCTAACCTAACCTAACCTAACCTAACCTAACCTAACCTAACCTAACCTAACCTAACCTAACCTAACCTAACCTAACCTAACCTAACCTAACCTAACCTAACCTAACCTAACCTAACCTAACCTAACCTAACCTAACCTAACCTAACCTAACCTAACCTAACCTAACCTAACCTAACCTAACCTAACCTAACCTAACCTAACCTAACCTAACCTAACCTAACCTAACCTAACCTAACCTAACCTAACCTAACCTAACCTAACCTAACCTAACCTAACCTAACCTAACCTAACCTAACCTAACCTAACCTAACCTAACCTAACCTAACCTAACCTAACCTAACCTAACCTAACCTAACCTAACCTAACCTAACCTAACCTAACCTAACCTAACCTAACCTAACCTAACCTAACCTAACCTAACCTAACCTAACCTAACCTAACCTAACCTAACCTAACCTAACCTAACCTAACCTAACCTAACCTAACCTAACCTAACCTAACCTAACCTAACCTAACCTAACCTAACCTAACCTAACCTAACCTAACCTAACCTAACCTAACCTAACCTAACCTAACCTAACCTAACCTAACCTAACCTAACCTAACCTAACCTAACCTAACCTAACCTAACCTAACCTAACCTAACCTAACCTAACCTAACCTAACCTAACCTAACCTAACCTAACCTAACCTAACCTAACCTAACCTAACCTAACCTAACCTAACCTAACCTAACCTAACCTAACCTAACCTAACCTAACCTAACCTAACCTAACCTAACCTAACCTAACCTAACCTAACCTAACCTAACCTAACCTAACCTAACCTAACCTAACCTAACCTAACCTAACCTAACCTAACCTAACCTAACCTAACCTAACCTAACCTAACCTAACCTAACCTAACCTAACCTAACCTAACCTAACCTAACCTAACCTAACCTAACCTAACCTAACCTAACCTAACCTAACCTAACCTAACCTAACCTAACCTAACCTAACCTAACCTAACCTAACCTAACCTAACCTAACCTAACCTAACCTAACCTAACCTAACCTAACCTAACCTAACCTAACCTAACCTAACCTAACCTAACCTAACCTAACCTAACCTAACCTAACCTAACCTAACCTAACCTAACCTAACCTAACCTAACCTAACCTAACCTAACCTAACCTAACCTAACCTAACCTAACCTAACCTAACCTAACCTAACCTAACCTAACCTAACCTAACCTAACCTAACCTAACCTAACCTAACCTAACCTAACCTAACCTAACCTAACCTAACCTAACCTAACCTAACCTAACCTAACCTAACCTAACCTAACCTAACCTAACCTAACCTAACCTAACCTAACCTAACCTAACCTAACCTAACCTAACCTAACCTAACCTAACCTAACCTAACCTAACCTAACCTAACCTAACCTAACCTAACCTAACCTAACCTAACCTAACCTAACCTAACCTAACCTAACCTAACCTAACCTAACCTAACCTAACCTAACCTAACCTAACCTAACCTAACCTAACCTAACCTAACCTAACCTAACCTAACCTAACCTAACCTAACCTAACCTAACCTAACCTAACCTAACCTAACCTAACCTAACCTAACCTAACCTAACCTAACCTAACCTAACCTAACCTAACCTAACCTAACCTAACCTAACCTAACCTAACCTAACCTAACCTAACCTAACCTAACCTAACCTAACCTAACCTAACCTAACCTAACCTAACCTAACCTAACCTAACCTAACCTAACCTAACCTAACCTAACCTAACCTAACCTAACCTAACCTAACCTAACCTAACCTAACCTAACCTAACCTAACCTAACCTAACCTAACCTAACCTAACCTAACCTAACCTAACCTAACCTAACCTAACCTAACCTAACCTAACCTAACCTAACCTAACCTAACCTAACCTAACCTAACCTAACCTAACCTAACCTAACCTAACCTAACCTAACCTAACCTAACCTAACCTAACCTAACCTAACCTAACCTAACCTAACCTAACCTAACCTAACCTAACCTAACCTAACCTAACCTAACCTAACCTAACCTAACCTAACCTAACCTAACCTAACCTAACCTAACCTAACCTAACCTAACCTAACCTAACCTAACCTAACCTAACCTAACCTAACCTAACCTAACCTAACCTAACCTAACCTAACCTAACCTAACCTAACCTAACCTAACCTAACCTAACCTAACCTAACCTAACCTAACCTAACCTAACCTAACCTAACCTAACCTAACCTAACCTAACCTAACCTAACCTAACCTAACCTAACCTAACCTAACCTAACCTAACCTAACCTAACCTAACCTAACCTAACCTAACCTAACCTAACCTAACCTAACCTAACCTAACCTAACCTAACCTAACCTAACCTAACCTAACCTAACCTAACCTAACCTAACCTAACCTAACCTAACCTAACCTAACCTAACCTAACCTAACCTAACCTAACCTAACCTAACCTAACCTAACCTAACCTAACCTAACCTAACCTAACCTAACCTAACCTAACCTAACCTAACCTAACCTAACCTAACCTAACCTAACCTAACCTAACCTAACCTAACCTAACCTAACCTAACCTAACCTAACCTAACCTAACCTAACCTAACCTAACCTAACCTAACCTAACCTAACCTAACCTAACCTAACCTAACCTAACCTAACCTAACCTAACCTAACCTAACCTAACCTAACCTAACCTAACCTAACCTAACCTAACCTAACCTAACCTAACCTAACCTAACCTAACCTAACCTAACCTAACCTAACCTAACCTAACCTAACCTAACCTAACCTAACCTAACCTAACCTAACCTAACCTAACCTAACCTAACCTAACCTAACCTAACCTAACCTAACCTAACCTAACCTAACCTAACCTAACCTAACCTAACCTAACCTAACCTAACCTAACCTAACCTAACCTAACCTAACCTAACCTAACCTAACCTAACCTAACCTAACCTAACCTAACCTAACCTAACCTAACCTAACCTAACCTAACCTAACCTAACCTAACCTAACCTAACCTAACCTAACCTAACCTAACCTAACCTAACCTAACCTAACCTAACCTAACCTAACCTAACCTAACCTAACCTAACCTAACCTAACCTAACCTAACCTAACCTAACCTAACCTAACCTAACCTAACCTAACCTAACCTAACCTAACCTAACCTAACCTAACCTAACCTAACCTAACCTAACCTAACCTAACCTAACCTAACCTAACCTAACCTAACCTAACCTAACCTAACCTAACCTAACCTAACCTAACCTAACCTAACCTAACCTAACCTAACCTAACCTAACCTAACCTAACCTAACCTAACCTAACCTAACCTAACCTAACCTAACCTAACCTAACCTAACCTAACCTAACCTAACCTAACCTAACCTAACCTAACCTAACCTAACCTAACCTAACCTAACCTAACCTAACCTAACCTAACCTAACCTAACCTAACCTAACCTAACCTAACCTAACCTAACCTAACCTAACCTAACCTAACCTAACCTAACCTAACCTAACCTAACCTAACCTAACCTAACCTAACCTAACCTAACCTAACCTAACCTAACCTAACCTAACCTAACCTAACCTAACCTAACCTAACCTAACCTAACCTAACCTAACCTAACCTAACCTAACCTAACCTAACCTAACCTAACCTAA